>NC_051391.1:20491446-20493946 GCF_015228065.2 Penaeus monodon | reverse complement strand
CAGTAAGTAGTATTAATATTATCATTATCATTATCATTATAACCATAGTCATTAACATCACTATTACAATCGTTATGATTATGATTACTTCTTACCTTAATAAATCATCGTCATCATCATTATGGTCTTTACAACATCTTTCTGAACTGCTCCCTTTAATAGTATCAGCGTTGGCGTTGGTAGTCCCTGAATGAAGTGGGTATTTTAAGGTACATGATGTATTGGTGAAGTCCGAATGAAACACTAAATGCAGGTTTATTGAATAGTAATTACAGTGATCAAAAATGGCACTAAATCACGCGTAATGATGTCTAAAGATATATTGCACAGAAAATGTAATACCTGGTTTATAGCTTATAAATAACTTGATGTACATATACATCATTCTACATTTTTTAATAGGGGTTAGGGAGTGCAAATTTTCTAAGAATGTATTCATATATAATTCATGTTTTTTCTCATTGGTATTCTTATCAGAGATCAATATGAGAATTCTAGTTCCCTGATATGATGAAACCATTTTAATGATAGTGATCTTACAATAGCTCTATGTTCATATCTCTGTTGGCTGTCTATTAATTTTTCGAAAGATTAATGTCTTGATCTGTCTTGCTATCGCTTAGTCTACGATCGGAAGAGGGCGTATGAGTGTGTACATTTGCATATGCCTATGTGTGAAGTAAGCATGATTTTTTCTTCTAGTTGATTATGGCAGCCTAAGTAGGAATGAAATAGTTTATCAAAAGTCAAGAATGATATGACATGAATATCGGGCAAGGATTTTTTTTCTTTCTTAAACACGTGCAGAGTGTATTGCTTCAGCCATCTGAGGTGTACTTATGCGTGCTAGTAAGGATATGTTTATGCTTACGGCACAAAAATTGATCATTGATATAACAGTATATGCATACTTTATCAAAGAATTTCACTCGGACTTTACCAAAGTTTAAGAACTTTGAATTGTATCAGAATTATGAAATATGTACCTAAAAAAATTAATACACACCTTTTCATAAATTACGTTTACAGCACAAACTTTTGTTTCTTTTGAATTAATTTATCAGTCTTTTCTCTTTCAAAACCAAATATCTTTTTATTCTTCAAGATACCCTGATAAGATTTTACTACGAACATCTTTCTCGCATTCAAACTGTCATTGAAGTCTCTATGGTAATAATGGGCCTTCTCAGTCATTTATCTATTTATCTGTCTATTGTATCCACACACACACACACACACACATAGACACAAATTTATATATATATATATATATATATATATATATATATATATATATATATATATATATATATATATATTCATGAATAGATTTTCGAAGATACAAAAGATATGTTTTCCCACGAGTCTCTCCCAAAGCTAAAGCGGCCACAGAGACTCGCCCTGTTGTAGCCCCTCTCATTCTCCATGCCAATAATGGCTAAGCTCAGAGCCATTGTTTCACGTAACCTGCGCGCGAGGATGACTGTTCCACCTACCATCAGCTCAGCCCACGCACAGCCAGTCAGCAAGATTGCATCACGGCATAAAAGTCATTTGATTTAGAACAGGCCATAAACCAATAAAAATGATAGTTCATAAAAAGATCAGCAAGAGAGAGAACGGATGACGGAATAAAAAAGGCTTTTGGATTCCCGCGAAATGTTCCTTAACACCTCATCTTAACACCAAGAGATTTGAGGTGTTGTAAATAATGAGAAAAGTGTTAAAGATATATCCCATATGGAGTTCCCTGCAAAAAAAAGTCCAGTTTTCAAAATTCCTTGTCTGAATATAAGGAAAGGAAAAATCTACATTTCGCAGTTCAACGCTGGAACTTATCTTACAAATACTAGATACAAAAGTGAATAAATGAATGAATGAATATATGTATCTGAATAAAAAAAAAATCAACTAGAAAAGGTCTTTATTTCGGGGTCGCCTCATACAAGCAAGGCAAGCAACATCTTAATCCTCGTTTTTTATATAACTTTTTCTAAACCATATACATTCTTCACGCTGATGGAACACCATTTCTTTCACAAAGTACTTCGTAAATAAATGAATAGATGGAGAGATGGAAAGTATAAAGATAAGATGTGAGACCGATCGATAATAAATTGAGACAATGAGGCTACAGACCCAGGAAGAAGATACTGGGGAGCTAAAATGCACAAACACGGTTTACGTTAAATGCAGAATCTCAAATAGTATGTTTCAGGATCAGGGGAAAAAAGCAGTACTGATGAGCAACAATATCTTATTTTCTTTTGTGATTTATAATACTTACAAAAATCGGAACTGACATTAAGTTAACATAAACAGATTTTAGAAATTAGGAGGCATATTAGTTTTTGTGTTCACATTTCATACCATTAAAATTTGATTAGATCATTAAATAGTCAAAAGACATTTGCAATTGATACATATTTAGCTTACTCAGGTATTCAATTGGAAATCTCAAATACATCTTTGCGGGTTTTGATAATTTTTATTTGAATTT
>NC_051391.1:20473020-20488846 GCF_015228065.2 Penaeus monodon | reverse complement strand
TTCTCTTCTCTTCTCTTCTCTTCTCCTCTCCTCTCCTCTCTCTCCTTTCTCTCCTCTCTCTCTTTTCTCTCATATATATATACTCAAATATATATATGTGTGTGTGTGTGTGTGTGTGTGTGTGTGTGTGTGTGTGTGTGTGTGTGTGTGTGTGTGTGTGTGTGTGTGTGTGTGTGTGTGTGTGCGTGTGCGTGTGTCATATAATATATATATAGTGTGTGTGTGTGTGTGTGTGTGTGTTATATATATATATATATATATATATATATATATATATATATATATATATAGATATATATTCTATTATATAGTATATAATATATATATATATATATTATATATATGTATATATATATTATTTTATATTTATATATATAATGTATATATGACACGCACACACACACACACAAACACACGCAATATATAACTATCTATATATATATATATATTATATATATATATATATATATATATATATACAGATATAGATATATGTATACAGATATATACACATTTGCATATTTATATATACATTTATATAAATATATGTACCTGTATATACATTTATGTGTATTTATCTATGTTTATATAAATGCATATATATGTACATATGTATGTGTACACTTATATACATATATACATATATATGTATTTATATATGTATATATACGTATACACATACATATATACTATATATTAATTTATATATATCGTAGATATATACATGTACATATATAACATATGTATATATAGGTATAATATATAAATATATGTATATGTATACGTGTGTGCATGTATGTGTATGTATATCTATATGTGTATGTGTATGTGTATGTGTATGTGTATGTGTATGTGTAAGTGTAAGTGTAAGTGTAAGTGTAAGTGTAAGTGTAAGTGTAAGTGTATGTGTATGTATATGTATATGTATGTAATACACGCACATATACATATTTATGTATATATATTTATACAAATGTATATATTAATATATATATATATATATATATATATATATATATATAACTTAAATGTATGTGTGTATTACATACATATACATATACGTACATACATGCATGCATACATACATACATACAAAAATTTATATATCTTACCTATATATATGGATATGTGTATATATGTCTATGTGTATCTCTCTCTCTCTCTCTATCTCCCCTCATCTCTCTCTCTCTCTCCTATATAATATATATATATATATATATATATATATAATATATAATATATATATATGTATTATATATAATATATTATAAAATAATATATATAATACAAATTTATATATATATGTATATGTATAAATGTATAAATATATAAATATATATAAATATATAAATATATATATATATCATATATATATATATATATATATATATATATATATATATACATTTAAATGTACGATTGTTTACATACATATACATACATACATGCATACATACATACATACATTTATATATTTTACCTATATATATACATATGTGTATATATGATATGTATATATCTATGTATATATATACAAATGTATACATAAAAAAATGTATAAAAAAAAATACATATGTATAAATATATGTGTACAGACATATACATTTATACATATATATGTATATGTGTATACATATATATGTGTATGTATATATGCACACACACACACACACACACACACACACACACACACACACACACACACACACACACACACACACACACACACACACACACAACACACACACACACACACACACACACACACACACACACACACACACACACACACACACACACACACACACACACACACACACACACACACACACACACACACACACACACAATGTTTACGGATGTGTATAGTACAGTGTGCATACATATATTTATCTAGTTATCTCTATCTTTCTATCGTAATATATATTCACAAAGTGAATAGTCATATTCTCATTTCTTTTATTTATTTATTTTTTCTAAAATTCCTGTCTACTGTGCATATGATTTATAACCATACAGGCGAGTCTATTTGATGACACATTCATCAAGATTAAAATGCATTCTCGTCCTAAAAGGATAATTGATAGTGATGTAGATAAATTAATCACCATAAAGTACACTTGCATGAGCAACGAAACAGTCAGCTGAAAATGCAATCAATAAAAAAATTATTATCTCATTTTGCAGTGACATTCTCACCTGCAACATTCGAGGCCAAGCACAGCAGGACGCTTCAGCCTCTACTTGCTTAAATCGAGACTAGCGACGGCGCTCTCTACCTTCCCATACCGCTGTAACAGCCTCGCGATAACCACTCCAATCCCCCGTGCTGAAACGTCCATCAGTATCGCCACAGCACCTGCCTCTGTACCACGGCATTGCCTCTGCTCAGGTCTTAACCCTTCGCACTCCCACTCGTTAATGCTGTTGGTCGCATAACCCTTGCAACAAAGGTAGGTTTCGTGGTCTAATGATACATCGCTAATGTAACCGAAATTTCCAAAACACATGGCTCAGCTTCGTTCTCTATCTTCAAGGTAATTTTAAAGCACTGTGATTACTTTTCTCTACAATGCATTGTAACTCCATCCCGCACCGCAGCTTCTATAGGTTATCTAGTGGCAATTCAAATTTGATGAGGCTTAAAAGCCTGGGACAGGAATTTTGTCTAGCTTACAGTTACCTAAGACAAAAACCTGATACATGTCTAGAATATAATAGCTTCAATAACGTTCGATTTTTTTTTTCTTTATGAAAGAAACCCGAGTTCCAGTAATAAAAACATGGGCAAAAATAGTATGGTTAGACAATCGTATTTCACTAAGATTAGGCCATATGTCTCCCTAGTTCTCATGCTCATCACCCTTCGCTTTCTGTGTTATAGAGTGGACGTCAGAGAACGTGATACAATTAGAACGTTCTCAGGATTCGACCTCTCCTTAAATGTAAGGCGGGTGAACAACTTCCTTTGGTCTTTCTTACCACGCAATGATATCGTATAGCTTCAAATAATAATGGTGATGACGATGACGATGACGATGATGACGACGGCGACGATGACGATGACGACGATAATAAATGGAACTGATATTCCAAAATCAAAAACGTCACTATAGATTGCCTGTACACTTTCTATATTCACAAGAAAATGTTTTACATCTTGTCAGTCATATTAATTACACTGACCACTAAACTCTAGATGTGTTGCATCCATGAGATGCAGTTATTCATGGCTCTTCTATGCAGCGTTTCCAAACCTATTTAAAACATATCATTGCAAACAGGAGTTTCTTCTTCACTATCCACGAATTCTGACTGGAAAGAAATATCGTTGAATCTTTTACCACTGGCTCTATGATTTCCTTCAACACAGTTATCTACAACAAGTGCCACACTGCGCCCCTACGACCCTTACAGCATAGCCTCACCACATGCCCCTCCAGCACCGCCAGCCCCGCCCCCCGCCGCGTCCCCACAAATAAAACAGGAAAGTTTAGTAGGCGGCGGATCCATCATCGGCGTAACCCGCAGTCGGCCGCCGAACAGTCGTAGAATTGATACTTCGGTCAACCTAATTGGTCATTTCACCGGACGGGGCGAGCGATAAGGGCAATATGGCAGTCGCGGTGGTCGTTACGGGTCGTTGGGAGTCGTTTCCACTCAAATCTCGTGTCGCTCTGTCGCCAAAATGCAGTGATTTGAGACCTCGTAATCCGGCGCGCAGACTGTTGGGGGAGCCTGGAAGAGGGACGGTTTTCTGCTTCCCTGAGAACCCTCTTGGTGGAAATTGCCGGAGACACTGTTGACACAATTCCCTGCCAACAACGGCCGCCCACTAGTTTTTATACCTCTCGGCACCGGGGAAGTGCACACCGCTTAGCTTTGTTGTCTGTTTGTCCGATTTTGCATATGTGGGCTACATTTCTTGTTTTTATGTCGGTCGTTGTATGTAATGTGAAACGTATGAATTTCGTGTTATTCAGGGCGCGACTGCGCTAGCTTTCATTTGTTCGTGTTTACTAGATGCGCTCTAGACAGATGTTTGCATACACAAACAGACACACGCATACACACACGTACACACACATATATGTTTGTGTGTGTGTGTGTGTGTGTGTGTGTGTGTGTGTGTGTGTGTGTGTGTGTGTGTGTGTGTGTGTGTGTGTGTGTGTGTGTGTGTGTGTGTGTGTGTGTGTGTGTGTGTGTGTGTGTGTGTGTGTGTGTGAAGGTGAGCAGATAAATAGAAAGTTACATGTATAAAAGCATACATACATGTATACATAGATAAATGGATTGACAAGTGAAAAGATATTTATTCAAATTACTACTAACCCGATGGCAAAAATGCGCCGGATGATATACCACGCCAGAGTCGTTTTGCCAAATAATGTTGAACTACATTATTTTGCCAGGAATGGTAGGCTTGTCCCGTAGATTTTTGTGAACGCAATCAGCGAGTTTAGTTAATGATTGCAGAGAGCCTTTATAGATTGAGATGATTAAAATAGTTGTTTACCTTTGGTATCAGCGATAAGAGACTCGATATAAAAGAAAGTCATATTAACATTTCATGCGAGTAGTACATTTTTTTTTTTCAAATTCTCTTCGTTGCCCTTCCCCCTTCTTCCTCACTTGTTTCCTCGCCTCCTCTCTCTCTCTCTCTCTCTCTCTCTCTCTCTCTCTCTCTCGTCTTCCCTCTCTCTCTCTCCCTCACTCTCTCTCTCTCTCTCTCTCTCTCTCGTCTCTCTCTCCTCCGATCTCTCCTCCAGCCTCTCTCCTCTCTTCTCCTCCTCTCTCTCTCCTCTCTCTCACACACACTCTCTCCTCTCGCCTCTCGTCTCACACACACTCTCTCTCTCTCTCCCTCTCTCCGCTCTCTCTCCCTCTCTCTCCTCTCAACCCTCTCACTCTCTCTCTCTCTCCTCTCTCTCCGGCTCTTCTCTCTCCTCTCTCTCTCTCTCACTTTCACTCTCTCTCTCTCTCACGGGTCTCTCTCTCTCTCTCTCTCTCTCACTCTCTCTCTCTCTCTCTCTCTCTCTCTCTCTCTCTGCTTCTCTCTCTCTCTCTCCTCCTCCCTCTCTTCTCTCTCTCTCTCTCTCTCTCTCTCTCTCTCTCTCTCTCTCTCTCTCACTCTCTCTCACTCTCTCATTTTTCTTCATCCTTCCCTCCTATCCCTTTTTCATACAGAGCAGGGTTAGCCAGGAGGTCTGAAAGCAGACATCTTTCCATCGTTTTTTTTGGAATAATGTAGTTTGTCTTGACTTTGTAAAGTTGAAGCTTGTAACTGATAAATAAATCTAAATCTGATTACAGTCTAACTGCAAACCAGAGAATGGAGATAAGTAAATATAGAATTAATATCAGTTGATATCATCTACTCGAACAGGTCGGACCAAAGTTAAGGAAAATATATATACCAAAAAATCAATTCCCGTTTCTTCAGAGAAAAGAAAACGGAAAACATCGGGGTCACTCCGCTATTTAACTCGTCTTTATCATCGGATGTCAATAAAAAGGTGATGAAACTGAACCACTTGAAAATGTCCTAATACGTGGATTGAGGCAAATCATAAAAGCACCCACACCGTCGGCCATCCCGTCTTCCCAAGAATCTCTCAGCCCCTAGTCTCCACTCCGTCAAGACAAAGAAACACGAATCTAGATTATCATATTCCTTGCAAGCGAAGCCGTTGCTACTAGACTGCTCCCCCGGACTCCCAGCGACATGATGATGAACACGGCTACGCATCTGCCCCGGCAACTAATGGCTCGGTTACGCTGTTCCTCACACAGGAGCAAACACGGCTGCACACACGGTTAAGTCCACAGACTTACAACTATAAACACGGTTGATGTCGCCCAGGCAAAGGCGTCAGTGATAATAAAACCCAATATGAGCCAGAAAAACGTGCATTATTCTATTATTTTTTAATGTCATTGTACCGTGATTGTTTTAGTCCTAAAAAAACGTTGTTTCAACACAAAAAGGACAAAGAACAAAAGCAGGGTAGATAATGTACGCACAAACACACTAACTGGCACTTAGGCGCTTGTGTCAGGGTTGTACGTTAATATTCCAGTGATTTACGGAGACATGTGCCACCAAGTTTAAATTGACGGCGGCACCACTACGCTGACTTGGCCTTCACCACGCCGGAACACGGGGCGGCTCAAACCAGACACTAAATACAGAAATCTGGATGAAAATGGATAGTCCTCGAACAGAGGAAGGTGCGGGAGGAGGAGGGGGTGGTCGACAGAGACGGGAGGCAAAAGAGAATGGAAAATGACCAGACAAAAAGACATGAACACGACGCGGCGCGAATAGTGGACCAGCCGATTTGCGTGCGTTTGGCCCTCTCGCTTATGTCATTCCAATTCCCCTCCCGGCTCCCCTCCCTAGCCTCTGTATCTCTCTCTTCTCTCTCTCTCTTCTCATCTCTCTCTCTCTCGCTCCTCTCTCATCTCTTCTCTCTCTCTCTCTCTCTCTCATCTCTCTCTCTCTCTCTCTCTCTGCTTCTCTCTTCTTTCTCTCTGCCCCCCCTCTCTCTCTCTCCTTTCTCTCTGCCCTCTCTCTCCCTCTCTCTCTCTTCTCCTCTCCCTCTCTCTCTCTCTCTCTCCTCTCTCTCTCGTCTCTCTCTCTCTCTCTCTCTCCTCGCTCTCCTCTCTCCTCTCATCTCTCTCTCTCCTCTCTCTTTCTCACACTTCTCTCTGCCCGCCTCTCTCATCGTCTCTCTCACTCTGGCCCGCTTCTCTCTCTCTCTTCTCTCTCATCTCTTCTCTCTCCTCTCATCGTCCTCTCAATTCTCTCTCATCTAAATCTTCCCTCATCTCTCTCGCTCCTCTGCCTCTCTTCTCTCCCACTCCTCTCTCTCTCTCTTCTTCTCCGCTCCTCACTCTCTCTCTCTCTCCTCTCTCTCCTCTCCGTCCTCCATCTTCATCAGCTCTCTCTCTCTCCTCACCCTCTCCCTCTCTCTCTCTCCTCTCCTCCTTCGTCTCTCTCCTCTGCTCTCTCTCTCTCTCTCCTCTCAATCTCCGTCTCATCTCCCTCTCTTCTCATTCTCTCCTCTCTCTCTCCTCCTCCTCTCTCTCTCCCTCTCTCAATCCTCTCAGCTCTCTTCCCCTCTCCCCCCCCCCCCCTTCTCCTCACTCCTCGTCCCCTCATCTCGCTCTCTCTCTCTCTCTCTCTCGCTTTTGCTATATGTCTATCTATCTACATGTCTCCCATTCTTTCTCTCTCTCTCTCATTTTCTCTCTCTCTTTTCTCTCTTCTCTCTCTCTTCTTGTCTCTGTCTCTCCCTCTCTCTCCCTCTCTCTCTCTCTCTATCTCTTCTCCAATCTCTCTCTCGTCTCTCGGTCTCTCTGTTCTCTCACTCCCTCTCATCTCATCCTCTCCGCTCTCTTCAGTCTCTCATCCTCGTCGCTCCACTCCCTCTCTCTCTCTCCCTCTCTCTCTTTCCTTCCCTTGCTCTCTCTCTTCCGTTCTCTCTCTCTCTTTCCTTCCCTGCTCTCCCTCTCTCAGTCTCTCTCTCTCTCTCCTCTCTCTCGTCGTCTCACTTCTCCTCATCTTCTCCTCCTCTCTCCTCCGCATCTCTCTCTCTCTCTCACTCTCCTCTCCTCTCTCGCTCGTCTCTCTCATTCCCTCTCTGTCTCTCTCTCTCTCGTCTCTCGCTCCTCTCCCCTCCACCTTACCTCTCTCTCCTCCTCCCTTCCTCGCTCTTCTCCCGCCCAATCACTACTCCGCCTCCTCGACTCTCTGTTCTCCTCTAATCCATCCCCACTCTCTAGCTCAATCATCCTCTCTCTCATCCGATACCCCCGCTCCCCTCCTCTCCCCCTCACCCTTCCTCCTCCTCTCTACCTCTGCCTCCGTCCCCTTATCCTCTTCCCCGCAATTCTACCTCCTCTCAAACCTCTCATCTTCTCTCTCACCCCCCTCCATTCCAATCCCCTCCTCAATCACTCCCACATCATCCCTCTCTCTCTCTCTTCTCTCTCTCTCTCTCTCTCCCTCCTCCTCCTCCTTCTCTCTCTCTCTCTCTCTCCTCCCTCTCTCATCCCTCTGTCGTCTCTCTCCCTCTCTTTCTCTCTCTGTCTCTCTCTTTTGATATATATTTATCTATATGTGTGGGTATGCATATATATATATATATATATATATATATATATATATATATATATATATATATATATATGTGTGTGTGTGTGTGTGTGTGTGTTGGTGTTGTCTGTGTGTGTGTGTGTGTGTGTGTGTGTGTGTGTCTGTGTGTGTGCGTGTGTGCGTGCGTGCGTGCGTGCATGCGTATGCGTGCGTGTGCGTGCGCGTGATCGTGCGCTTGCGTGTGCGTATGTGCGTGCGTGTTTGTGTGTGTGGTATTTGTTGTGTGTGGGTGTGGTGTGTGTGTGTGTGAGAACAGAGAGGGGTAGGGAAGAGATTGAGTATGTGTATGCTTACGATGGCGGTGAACTCTCACTCTCTCTCTCTCTCTCTCTCTCCTCTCTCTCTCTTCTCTCTTCTCTCCTCATCTTTCTATCTCTTATTTTACGCTTTCTTTCTCCATTCATTCCAGAAACTAGAGGACGCAAAACGAGCACCAAGGCATTTGAAACACCCAAGAAACCGCATCCGGGTCCGTCGCAGAGACAAAGAAAAGAATACAGACTAATTCGTCCGTAGCGGAGGATGGCCAGATGTGACGTGCCACCCACGACTCTCCTGCCTGCTGTTTTTCCAGTTCAGGTGTTGGGTCACGGTTCGATGGCCGCGGGCCGCGCCTCGTGGCTCCTCAGATACATAGAATTAAACCTAAGATGTCAATACTTCCTCTGGGTCCAGGCGGGTACAGATATGGAAGGGTTATGGGCGCGTGGTAAGTGGGTTTTGTTTATACGCAGTTACCATACTGCACTCTTATCACAGAAGGTCTGGACGCAATTAAATACTACATATATTGGAGAAGTTCCTGTTATCCTGTATGACACAATCCAGCATTTATCAACCACTAAATATATAGACAGGAAGATTACCACACACCTCCAAGTTAGGAACCACCAACAATACACCCAACAGAAAGGTAACCATGCCAGTTTCGCATAGACAAGTAAGTACCCCACGCGCGCTACACATGGACATGTAAACGCATACCATACCAGCCAATAGAGCGGGCTCGTAAAGGCCAGCGAAAGGGACAATACCAACAATGTTTCTCTATCTCACGGACAAACTAAAATGGACAGATAAGAAGATGGTCTTAATTGGCCAACAGCGTAAGGATAGGTTTTAAGAACTTAACTCGAATAAGTTAAGAACAATGGCTTTTGACAAGGTAAGTTATGTCTGGTTAGTCTGGATCTGGGATGCCACGCTTCGTATTGTTGCCACACAGTTATCTCTCCATTCTCACGTTATCTCCCCCTTCTCCCCCTCTTTGCCACCGTTATCTCCCCCTCTCCCCAACTCCCCATGTCTCCACCTTCCTACCCTCTGCTTATTATATCTTCTCAGGTTGCTCTCTCCCCTTCTTCTGTTCCAGCTTCTTCCCCCTTTCCTCGCGTCTCTCTCTCCTTCCCTTCGGGCCGCCCTCCGACAGCCGCTCGCACGGGCCGGCAGCTCCTCAAACCAATGCCAATCAATTATATCATCATTCCAGCCTTACTGATATCTGTCTCTCCTCCCAAACCCTGACTTCTTCTCTAACTTTCACGTTTTTTTTCACAAACAGCTTCAATCCTCTCCGCACGCCATCATTCTTTTGCTCTGAAGGTTATCCAGGTTACTCTTTCCATGCAATAGCGGTTTTTTATCATGTTTTTGCAACTCAAGCTTTGTGCTGTTGCCCAAGCACTGCGTTCCTTACTCTTCACTTTCCCTTTGCGGTCACGTCCTCTCCCTACCCTAAGCCAGTCATTTTGCGAACCCATAACCATTTTTTTTACTCAACCATTAATACCATTTATCTAGCCACTCAACCACAATTTTCTTGCCCTTAACTGTTCTTGAATGATCTCTTTAACTCAGCTTTTACCACTCACTCTCCTCTACCACTTCACTTCGTTCACCAATCCTTTTAAAGTCCACCCTAGAGATGGGAGCACTGGCGTTCAGACAGAGCCAAGTTTAAACCGTGCTAAAATGTAACTATACATGTGTTGTACTAACGTTGAACTGTAAATTTACTAAGTGTGAACTGTAAATTCCGGTAACGCATTTTAGTACCTCATTTAAGAATGCTTGTTTCTCCTTTTAATTATCCTCGCCATATGCATAACGTGAAAACAAATTAACGATTAAGGTCTTATTGAGCCTCATGGTTTTAATCTAAAGAAAAATAATGGTCACCTGACCCGCTATAGTAAACACCACATATGATCTTAAAATTTGATTATAACAGCTCTCGACAAAAGTGTGAAATACGTACGCATGAGAGACAAAAGGGCTTTTTCTCGCGGAGTCTTGGGGTGTATTGGGACACGGCAGGTGTGCTGTAAGGAGGGCCGTTGCTGATGCCTGCTCTGAAGTGGGCACTGAAACTTGATTCTGCCGTAGGATGATAATTTTCATTTCAAGAAGTTGTTTCTCTTCTCTCTCTTCCCCTCTCTCTCTCTCCTCTCTCTCTCTTCTCTCTCTCTCTCTTTTCCTCTCTGTCTCTCTTCTCTCCCCCTCTCTCTCTCTCTCTCTTTTTCCCCTCTTCTCTCCTCTCTCTCTCACTCTCTTCTTTTCTCTCTCTCTCCTCTCTTTCTCCTCTGTCTCTCTCTTTTGATATATATTTATCTATATGGGTGGGTAGGGCATATATATATATATATTTTATATAATATATAATATATATATATATTTTATATATATATGTGTTTGTTTTTGTATTTTTGTTGTGTGTGTGTGTGTGTGTGTGTGTGGTGTTGTGTGTTGTGGTGGTGCTTTGGCGTGCGTGCGTGCGTGCGTATGCGTGCGTGTGCGTGCGCGTGATCGTGCGCTTGCGTGTGCGTATGTGCGTGCGTGTTTGTGTGTGTGTATGTGTGTGTGAGACAGAGAGGGGGAGGGAGAGATTGAGTATGTGTATGCTTACGAGTGCGTGGACTCTCACTCTCTCTCTCTCTCTCTCTCTCTCTCTCTCTCTCTCTCTCTCTCTCTCTCTCTTTCTATCTCTTATTTTCGCTTTCTTTCTCCATTCATTCCAGAGAACAGAGGACGCAACGAGCATCCAAGGCATTTGGAAACACCCAAGAACAGCATCCGGCGCAGAGACAAAGAAAAGATACAGACTTCGTCCGTAGCGGAGGATGGCCAGAATGTGACGTCACACACGACTCTCCTGCTGTTTTCCAGTATCAGGTGTTGGAGTCACGGTCGATGGCCGCGCCTCGTGGCTCCTCAAGATAAATAGATTAAACCTAAGATGCAATAACTTCTCTGGGTCCAGCGGGTACAGATATGGAAGGGTTATGGGCCGTGGTAGTGGGTTTTGTTACCACTGCACTCTTATACACAGAAGGTGTGACGCAATTACATACATATATGAGAAGTATCCTGTTATCCTGTATGACACATATCAGCATTTATCAACCACAAATATATAGACAGGAAGATACCACACCTCCAAGTAGGAACCACCAACAATACACCAACAGAAAGGTACCATGCTAGTTCGCATAGACAAGTAAGTACCACGGCGCTACACATGGACATGTAACCATACCAGCCAATATGAGCGGGCTCGTAAAGGCCAGCGAGACAATACCAACAATGTTCTCACGACACTAAAATGGACAGATAAGAAGATGGTCTATAAATTGGCCAAGCGTAAGGATAGTTGTAAGAACTCGAATGAAGTTAAGAACAATGGCTTTGACAAGGTAAGTATGTCTGGTTAGTCTGGATGCCACGTCGTATTGTTGCCACGTTATCTCCCCCTTCTCCCCAACTCCCCATGTCTCCCCTTCCTCAACTCTCTGACTTATTATATCATTCTCAGTTGCTCTCTCCCTTCTTCTGTTCAGCTTCTCCCCCTTTCCCTCGACTTCTCTCTCTCCTTCCCTTCGGCCGCCCTCGACCCGCCGCTCGCCGGGCGCAGCTCCATCAAACCATGCCATCTTAATATCATCATTCCAGCCTTACTGATCTGTCTCCCAAACCCTGACCTTCTTCTCTACCTTTCACGTTTTTTCAACAGCTCAATCCTCCGCACGCCATCATTCTTTTTGCTCTGAAGGTTATCAAGTTACTCTTTCATGAAGATAGCGGTTTTATCATGTTTTTGCAACTGCAAGCTTTGCTGTTGCCCAAGCCACTGCGTTCCTTACTCTTCACTATTCCCTTTGCGGTCACGTCCTCTCCCTACCTCTAAGCCAGTCATTTGCCTACCACATAACCATTTTTTTACTCACCATTAAATACCATTTAATCTACCACTCAACCACAATTTTCTTGCCCCTTAACTGTTCTTGAATGATCTCTTTATCAGCTTTTACCACTCTCCCTCTACCACTTCGTTCACTAATCCTTTTAAAGTCCACCCTAGAGATGGGAGCATGGACGTTCAGCCAACGTTTAAAACCGTGCTAAAATAGTAACTATAAATGTGTTGTACTACGTGTGAACTGTAAATTCCGGTAACGCATTTTAGTACCTCATTTAAGAATGCTTTGTTTCTCCTTTTAATTATCCTCGCCCATAATGCATAACTTGAAAACAAATTAACGATTAAGGTCTTATGAGCCTCATGGTTTTTAATCTAAGAAAAATAATGGTCACCTGACACGCTATAGTAAACCACATCTGATCTTAAAATTTGATAACAGCTCGACAAAAGTGTGAAATACGTAGCGGCATGAGAGACAAAGGGCTTTTTCCCGAGTCTTGGGGTGTAGTTGGGACAGGCAGGTGTGCTGTAAGGGCCGTTGCTGATGCTGCTCTGAGGGGCACTGAAACTTGATGCTGCCGGAGGATAATTCATTTCACGAAGTGTTCTCTTCATCCGTAGGAGTCGTTTATTTGAATAATTCGAGTTGTTATTTATTGATTTTTGTTATGTATTACTTTTGCGATGTCTTATTTTTTATTTGTTTACATGTTCGAATTTCTACAGTTTGCCAAACATTACAAAACATCATTCCCCTCCGGATATTTCCGCTTAAAGGCCCTCTTTATGGACATCTGTCTCGTGTCGTTTAGTGCACTGGCAACGAGGCTAATGCCATATCACGCCACGATTTATAGGCGCGGAGAGGAAGTGCTCCAACGATATATCGAACATCGAACGGGCGTTTTGTTCAAGCACGCAATTGAAGGTCTTTTCGAAGCGAATTACAAGGCAGGTCAGCGCATTATCGGAAATGGGTTATGACTGGGGCGTGGCACTGCCTCCTCCATCATGATCAACGTCGTTTGGCCCGCGATCTGCAGTCACCTGAGGGCGGGGGCAGGGGGCGTTGCCAAGGGTAGGTGGGTGGCTAGGTCAGTCGTCAGGAGGAAGACGGGAGCCTGAGTGTCTGCAGGAGGAATCAGCCGTCAGCGAAGGGAGGAGAGGCCAGACTCCAGCAGCGTGGACAGTGTCAGTCACCATTAGCGAATGCGGAGTCAAACGTCAGCAAGGAGGAACGCGAAGTGGGGAGGCTGGAAGAGGGGAGAGTCGGACGTCAGCAGGGAAGGCAGCAGGAAGGTTTAGGAGTGTGGTCCTGACGTCGGAGGGGAGTGCGTCATGTCGTGGTCAGGCGGGGAGGTTTACAGCGTGTCCGGCCAGCAGTAAAGATCAGTCAGCCAGCACGTCCGAGCACGCCTCTCTCCCTCTCTCCTCTCCCCTGATTCTACATCTCCCTCTCCCTCCCTCCCTCCCTCTTCTCTCTGATTCCCCATCTCCCTCTCCCCTGATTCCCCATCTCCCTCTCCCTCCCTCCCTTCTCTCTCTGATTTCCCATCTTCCTCTCTCTCTCTCTCTCTCTCTCTCTCTCTCTCTCTCTCTCTCTCTCTCTCTCTCTCTCTTTCTCTCTCTCTCTCTCTCTCTCTCCTCTCCCTTGATTCCCCATCTCCCTCTCCCTCCCTCCCTCCTCTCCCCTGATTCCCTATCTCCCTCTCCCTCCCCCATACCCCCACCCCTTCTATCTCCCTCGACAACCTCAACCTCGTTAATCCGTCACGATCATCCAGGCCGAACCTCGTTAAAGCCGACAACATCAACCATTTGAGCGTCGTTAATTCCATCAGCGTCGGGCGTGGTGAGCGGGCGGGCGTCGCAAGCCAGGTGGGCGTGTTGCACCCCCCTCTTGGCCCAGTCCTCCTGCCCCTTCCCGCTTCCCCTCCACTCTTGCCGATTGCCCTGATGTGACCTTTTTCTTGTCACGTTCGTCCATGTCTAGCTAGGTCATTATCATTACTTTGACCTTTATTGTCGTTTAAATAATCCTCACAGTTTAATTTCTGTAATAATATTACTATTACTACAGATACTAACGTCAGAATCATTATCAACACGATCATCATTAGAATGATTATTGTTATCATTGTTTCATCGTGTCACATCATCGTAATAATCACCATAACCATCATCGTTACTGCCATCGTCAACCCCTTCCTCAATCTCATCGAAAGCATTGTCATCATAATAATCGTCATCATTATCACCAATGCAACCACTATCATGTCAGTTGCCGTTTGATATCATTATGTTTTTTCGCTGCTACTATTAATATATTCCTTACTAGTCTATGGTGTTTGTTGTTGATCTTTAATCATGATATTGTAGAGAAATATATATATATGAGATTATTTTTTGTGAAATCATATCTGCAACATCTTACAACAATATAGCACTGAAGACTAATTATGATTTGCACATATCTTTCATATAATTCTAAAATCCTGCATCTTTGCTATCACTCACATTTTGCACTTGACGATGAAATGTAAACGCACATGTCTGTTGCACAACCCAACACTTAACAAGGTCGGAAAGAAGTTTTGCCGTATTTCTTAAGACGTCAACTTTGGAGGCATCCAGGAGGGAGGCAGCCATTACTTTAATACACTCAACATAATGCAGTCGCTACGGATGGTGTCATTACCGTCGTTACTTTGGTTATTCTGATTGCGCTGTGTTATTTCTTGAAGCATTTAGGATGGCCACAGGTATCACTGACTTTTACAGGGAATAACATTAAATATTCGTCCACCTTGCTTTGCTGTGTTGATATTACGATTTAACTTTTGAATTACGTGCCACATTAATTCATGTTGCCCTAATTTGTGACTAATGAGATCTGTGGGCCTTTCTTTCCACCAAGATACTTCCTCCAACTGAAATTCTTTTCTTTTTTATCCTGCTTCTTATTTTTCTTCTTCCTAGAAATGAAAGAGTAAGACTTGTGAGAATGAAAAATAAAAATACCGTGCAACATTTTGAATCGCTTTCTTCATTCCTGTAAAACCGCACCGACACCGCCCCGGGCTCATTTGTCCACGCCTGGCGCCGCGTTCGGATCCTCCCGTGGGTCTACGGTTTACTGTGGAAGGCGAAGCCGGCGACGCTGTTCTAAACCCGTCTTTTGCTAGGGATTTTATTCCGAGCTAAACACATGCAGGATAAGCAGTTCGTTTTAAAATTCAAAATGATATTTGATTAAACTTTGAGGGAAGAACGACGCCCACGACCGAGCGCCCGAGAGAGTGCGGACGAACTCTGGAGTAATGAGGAGTGAGTGAAATGTCCCGACGTTTGTGAGTGACAACTGACATATTGGAGCCTCAAGGGGCGGGGAGACGGAGCGGGGTGACGGCGAGACGGAGAGGAAGAGGACGGGAGGAAGATGGAAGAGCGAGAGAAGAGAAAAAACA
>NC_051391.1:20435520-20438020 GCF_015228065.2 Penaeus monodon | reverse complement strand
GCCTATGGATCAGAACCATGGAATACAACCAAAATACTGGAGAGGAAACTGATAAGTGCCCAAAGGTGGATGGAGAGGTTGATGCTGGTAATTTGTCTAAGAGATCGGATGAGGGCGACGTGGATCTGGGAACAGACAAAAGTGGAAGATATACTTGGGAGCATCAAAAAGAAAGGAAAATTCAGTGGGCAGACCATGTAAGTCGGAGACAGGGCGACAGATGGGCAAAGAAAGTAACAGACTGGGCTATAGATAACATAAAAAGGCCAAGGTCCAGCCCAATGACAAGATGGCGTGACGAAATAACGAAATTTGGGGCCAAGACTGGAAACAAAAAACGCAAGACAGACAAAGTTGGAAAAGATCGAGAGGGGCCTACGTCCTGCAGTGGGTTGATTCAGGCTGATGATGATGATGATGATGATGATATATATGTATATATATACACATATATATGTATATACATACATACATATATACACATATATAAGTATGTATGAATATATGTATATTTATATGTATATATATATTATATATATATATATATATATATATATATATATATATACATATACACATATATATATATATATATATATATATATATATATATATATATATATATATATATGTATGTATGTATATATGCATATATATTTATATGAATATATATATACATATGTATTCATATAAAATTCACATATGTGCCAACCGCCTTTGCAGTGCAATTCTAGAGGCCGCGCGAAGGCGACGACCGCCGCCGCGCCTCAGCTCTGGGGCGGGATGCGATAATCCCGCAGCCTCCCGGTGGAGTCCGAGGGGCGGGGGCGAGGAGGCCCCCTCGGTCGGTCCGGTGGCGTCAAACATGCAATATTTTCATTACCGCCTCGCTAATTAAGGGTTGGCTGTCGGGGCATAAGAACCAACCTCGCTAGTCATTCTTCATCTCATTGTCCGAATCCGCAGTAAAAACTTCGGCTTTGGCTTGAGTGACAGTGACGGATGGACCTGAAGAGGAATGTGGGAGAAGCAGGGAAGCTGAGAGCGTGGTGGAGGGCGCCAGAGGAGGAGGCGGAGGGAAAGTGGGAATAAGAGAGGGAAGAAGAGGCATAGCAACTAAGGGATACAATTAGGTGTGAGTGAGAGAGAATGAAAGACACGATAAAACAAAATGTGTAGTTTCTTTTTCCTAAAGTGAAAACTGGTATACGTGAGTGATGTGACGCATTCGTGATGTGACTGACGCTCGAGACGATGGTACCGATTGCTAAAATCACACAGTGCGGTATGGCAAGGTTATAACGATGTGTTAATTGAAACCGATCCAAGAGGGTAAAGGTCAAGGTATAGACCTTGGTAAAGGTTAGAGACTGCAGACGGGATTTTGTGATGAGATTGACTGCAACAGCAATCTTCTAGTGATAGTGTTACCAAATGATTGTTATAGCGATAGCGCGGGTGGCAAAGACTGGCATTTATGAGCAATTTCACGTTTTAAGCGGAGATCACATTAGTTGATAAAAGTGCTGAGATTGACAGTAATACTAATTTATTACATCGTATGTGCTTAGCTTACACTGTGAATGAAAAATGATGGATTTAATGATGAGGTTAAGACTTTGATAAATGTGAGAATGAAGCTGACAATAAGGTACAAAATAAGTAAAATATTTAGAAACATTGTCTGTGAGGATAATGCAGACGGATTTGGTTAAAGATCGCATGGTGTGAAAGGGACACGCTGCGAGATTGTGATGAGAATTAAAATCAGGGAGAAGAGATTAAAAACATCTGGATAAAGTTGAAGGCGAATATATGGATAGAAAATAAGAGCCCTATATCCAAATTACGTCAAAGAAGAGTACGACTCTCAAGAAAATGATTTTGAGCTTCAGTAATCCCGGTTTCTAATCGCTTTTTGAAAATTGAAAATAAGACCAGTGAATTTGAAATTGTTGCGTGGAAAGGTATAAGATACAAGAAGGTGTTATAGAGATAAAGTTGTCATATTAAGGTCATGTGGGATGGGGCTAGTTAGATCTCTACAGGACAGTCACTGAAGTCAGGTCAGCCATGGCGCAAGAGACCAGGATTTGGTGAGCTGCTGTTCGGTAGAGATAGGTCAGGAAGTTGCGATTCGGTAATTGCAATGTGTCTAATCCATACTCAGTATCATTATTTTATTATGATGATGATGATGATGATGATGATGATGATGATGATGATGATGATGATGATGATGATGATGATGATGATGATGATGATGATGATGATGATGATAATAATTATTATTATTACTGTCATTATTATTGTTGTTGTTGTTATTATTATTACCATAATTATTATAATTATCATCATCATTATCATTGTTAGTGTTATGATGATGATGATTATTGTTATTATTGTTATTGTCATCATCATCATCATTTTCGTGTGGTGCAGCGTAGCGTTCTTGTCCAGCAACCTTGGTGACCCGCGCTCAATTCCAGCGCACCGCCAG
>NC_051391.1:20430520-20433020 GCF_015228065.2 Penaeus monodon | reverse complement strand
AGAATGCAGAGGGGGGAAGAGGAATAGAAGAAACGGCGGGTGAGTGGTCAAAAAGGGAGCGAGAAAAGTAAAGAAAACAAAAAGGAAATTGAAAATGTCTAGCGAAGAGAAGGGACGCAGGCGGGGAGGGGGGGGGCAGGAGAGAGCAAAGCTAGGGGGGGGGAGTAGTAATGGCACTAGTCAGTGAGTCACCGAGGAACACTTCCACCTCGGAGCCCCTGGGTGAGCCCTTTCCGCGGCGCCCTAAAGATTAACAAGTAAGCAGGAGGAACGGTCCGGCTGCTGGTGATAACTTGGCCTGGTAGACGCGCCAGTATTGATATTTCATAAACTTGCCGCCGCTGAAGCCAGGACCAACAACGGTGCTCCAAGTTTGCTTCAGCCGCCCTGTGTATAGTGTCAGAGCTCGCTCCATCACTCTCTTTTGTGTGCGCGTGCATAACTTGGCGGAGATACTGTTATGAATGTAACATCATGGCTGTGTATATTTCTTGGAGTGTCTCGGAAGATGTCCTCTACCAGGTTATCTATAAAGAAGCCTACTTTATGGCCTCTCCCTGACAGCTTTATCCCCCTCCGCCCCCGAACGCCCTCCTTCCAAACGCGTTCCTTAGCGTGATGGAACCTCGCTGCCACACTGTTAAAATATCAGAGTATTAAAGCCATACTTAGAGGCCCTGCGGTGTCTCGCGCTCTCCGCCGCCTCGCGCCCCGAGGCACCTGCTGCCGCGGCGCTGGCTTCGTGCGCGGCCGAAGGCGGCGGGAGTGCACTAGCGCCCTCGCTCGCTCGCACACGTGTGTCATTCGTAAGTGCAGATGAATGTATACATATTAATAACTGAGCATAAAGAGTACAAACATGTCCAGGAGCAACACACATACATATCTCTCTCTTTCTGTGAGTCTCCCTATCTGTCTGCATGTTTGTCTCTACCTTACCTTTCTCTCACTCTTCTTTTCTCTCTCTGTCTCTCTCTCTCACTCACACCTCCTTCCCTCGCTCTATCTATCCTCTTTCTCTCCATTTCTTACCTCCCCCTTTCTGTATCTACTTCTTACTCCTCCCAAGCTCTCTCTTTTTCCCTGCATGTCTGTCTGCCCCTCCTCTCACTCTCATCTTTTCTCTCTCTCAGTCATCCCTCCTGCCTTCTCCTTCTCTCTCTCTCTTCAGCGTACTTATTCCTCCCATGCCCTCCCCCCTCTCCTTTTCACTCCTTTTTTCTCCTCTCTGTATTTTTCTCACTCACCCCTTCCTTTTCTCTTTTTCTGTATCTATTTATCCTATTTTCTTTTTCTCTCCATCTTTACCCTTCCCCCCCTCTGTATCTATCTATCTATTTCTCACTCCTACTCTCTTTCTTTTTCTCTACCTGTCTGCCCCCCCCCCTCTCTCTCTCTCTCTCTCTCTCTCTCTCTCTCTCTCTCTCTCTCTCTCTCTCTCTCTCTCTCTCTCACTGAGTATGTACTTCGATTGCGTTCCACGTGTGTTTGCCAAATCGGATGACGCCGAACAAGATAATTCGGCGGTTCCTTCGCGCACCATAGACAGCCCGCACGAAGGCCCAGGCGAGTCGCCCGAGGGCTGGCTGGCGTTAAAGGGGACTTGGTGGTCTAATTAGTTGTACAGACATCTTCGGACACTGCAACAACACGTGCTCGAAAGTGCAAGAAACTTTGTTGCAACTCTTAGGGCACATTTTGCGACGACAAATGTTATCAAGAATACGGAATTGTATGCGATAACTAATGAGATCAAATAACTTTTCTAGTAAAAGGTATGTGGGAGAAAGTTTTATATTAAACCAAAGACTACTTATCTGATTTACCACCATTTTCTTCTTTGTCTTTACGCCGATTATACAATTGTGTATTACCACTGACTATCTATATGTATACACTCATAACATAATATCTATCCTATCTATCTATCTATCTATATATATATTTATATGTATGTATGTATGTATACATAATAAATATACACACACATACACACACACACACAAACACACACAAACACACACACACACACACACACACACACACACACACACACACACACACACACACACACACACACACACACACACACACAACACACAATATATTATATATATATATATATATATATATATATATATATATTTTTTTTTTTTTTTTTTTTTTTTTTTTTTTTTTTTTTTTTTTTTTTCCCTCCTCTTTTAACAGGTGTATGTATCCAATAACAGCAAGTGGGGATAATCCTTTATTGGCGATGATGAACGTCATGAGCGAGCCTAAGCCGAGGCCTGCGAGGAGCCGCGGCCAGGGCGCTCAGGGAAGGGTGAAGGAGTAGATGATCTCCTCCTGCGCGTCGCTCGCTCCGCCCTTCTCCCCGCCCTCGGCTGCAACGACGCGGTTGTCCACGAACTCCAGCGTGGGTTCCTGTTGGAGCATCCTCGACGCCCCTGGGAGCTGGCCGGCCCCGGGTTGCTGGATGCTGCCGCCGGGCGCGAAGAGA
>NC_051391.1:20423020-20425520 GCF_015228065.2 Penaeus monodon | reverse complement strand
TCAGCCTCTGTTGCCGAATCCTATAGCAAACGCCCGCAGTAACTTGTAACAGCAGGATTTTATTTAAAAAAAAAAGAAAAAAAACAGTAGCTTCTCACGGTCGGCGATTAGCATAGAGTGTGTATTGTTCTGAAGCAAATACCTTGCCCAGCACCGCGCCGTTCCATCTGCCACATCTTACTGTCACTGAACAAAATAAGCCCTGATGAGGGACATTCAAAAAGTTTCAAAGCAATTAAGCCGAATTAGAAGTTTTTGATGGAAGGAGTGCCTGCAAGGTCTATTCACCTGCATTCATGTTAAATGTTTTGGTCGCCAGAACTCATGGAATGTGTGCTTTTTTCATGAAATAGATAATCACAGTTCAGAAGAATTGTCAAAAATGTTTCATCTGGACACACTTTGCATCAACATAGTTCTTGCATAGAATTACTCTAAAGAGCGAAGGATGATAACAAATAACAAAAGTGATGCTGAAAATCATTAGCATATTCACTGTCAGAAGAAAAGCATTAACAATAATAAAATTAATAATAACAGTAACGTTAATAATATTAACAATGGTGACTGATGGTGATGTTGAAGATGATAATGATTGCTCTCATCATTTCTATTTTCATCAACATCATAGTCATCATCGCCGGCAGAAGTAAACCAAAATATTCTAAATGTAAATATTTAAATATAGCCATACATTCCTATACAATAGACACAGAGAGAAATAGAGAGAGAGAAAAGAGAGAGAAGAGAGAGAGAGAGAGAGAGGGAGAGAGAGAGAGAGAGAGGAGAGGGAGAGAGGAGAGAGGGAGGAGAGAGAGGAGAGGGAGAGAGAGAGAGAGAGAAGAGGAGAGAAGAGAGAGAGAGGAGAGATTGAGAAGAGGAAGAGAGAGAGAGAGAGAGAGAGGGGGAGAGAGAGAGAGAGAGAGAGAGAGAGAAGGGAGAGAGAGAGAGAGAGAGAGGGAGAAAGAGAGAGAGAGAGAGAGAGAGAGAGAGAGAGAGAGAGAGAGAGAGAGAGAGAGAGAGAGAGAGAGAGAGAGAGAGAGAGAGGAGATAGAGAGATTGAGAGTTTAGATGAGAGGAGAAAGGAGAGAGAGAGAGAGAGAGAGAGAGAGAGAGAGAGAGAGAGAGAGTCAGAGACTCAGAGGAACATCACCAGAGAGAGTTAATGTGTTGATCCTGCTCTGTGCGTGAATATAAGTGCGTGTGCGTAAGCGTGTGCGTGTGTCACACGGCTGTCGCAATACCGGAAGTCCAGCTGCAGCAATCGGCAGCAGTCGAGCTGATTATGGAAGCAACTTGGCTCCTGTGCCCGGCAGCGAAGTACAAGCACTGGGTCATTCGTAATTGCTCTGCCATTATTCTAAGTCATCAATAACAGCATCGCAGTAAATCGTGTTGCTGAAACAATAAAATGTTGCCCATATGACAGATTTACATGATTCACATTGGTAAATCAGCAGTCTCGCGCTAATTTTGAAAAACCGCTTTCGCATTTTCCTAGACCCTCTCTCCCGTAACCACCGCGTTCCATGACAGTGGCATAAAAAAAGTGTACATTCAAAAACAATACATGTTAAGGCTGTCATTATCAAAATAACAAAATCTTTAAAAATGTATTCGCTTCATTTATGTTAAATATTCTAAAGTAAGTATCCATAACTAGGGGGGGAAAAGTAACAGTGGCAACAAAATGATTCATGAACTTCTCAGGATGTTTTCCTGCTTTCTTAAAAAAGGCAGAAAAAATCATGAATTAAGGCGTGATTATATTGGCACACTGAAAATAAGCGAAATGTTATAGCCTAAAAATACTGTTGCTGTTCTAATTCTTCGTAACAATCGCTGTCATGGTTCGTTACAGAGGCCAAGCGAGAGCAGCCGGTGTCACGCTCAGCCGATGTGAGGGCTTCGTCTCGCGGCGCAGCACGAGCTCTCTCAGGCGCGTATATATATATATAATATATATATATATATCATATAAAAATATATATATAAAATATATATATATATATATATATATATTTTATATATTATATAAAATATATACATATTAGGGATATAATATGTTTTATTATATATATATATATATATATTATATATATATATTATAAATTTTTTATATATTATTTTATAAAATACAACGACCCCCCCCATATATATATATATATATTTTAAAATATATATACATATAAATAACATATAACATGTGGTTTTGTATTGAAATGTATTATATGTATTGTAGGTTTTTTTTTTAAAATATAATATATTTTTTTATAATATATGTTTATTATAATATATGTATAACACCACATAAAACTATTATCTTTTTCTTTTTATCTTAGAAAATGTATGTAATGGGTATAGTAATTAAATCGTATGTCCAGTAATGTTGGTCTTGATGTTATTGAGAGAAATGTGGCGTTTTTCATGCCAACTCATCTCCGGCGCATCGATATAAAAACACTCCAAAAAGAACTCTCACACCACAACACCATACAAC
>NC_051391.1:20408020-20413020 GCF_015228065.2 Penaeus monodon | reverse complement strand
GGCTGAAGCCCGTAGAAATCGGAGTAGCGAGATTCGAAATTCTGACTCTCTAAATCGTACGATGAGGAGGGCACCTTGAATAACGACATGGGTACACTATGCGACTCAGGCTCCCCCTCGTGCTGGATCTTGGCATGATCGCTGAAACTGTCAAAATGCCTGAAAAGCGTCATGTTGGATGACTCTTGTCCATGAGGCAGGAGGGGATCACTGTAGCCCGTGAACGGAGCCTGAGACGGAGTCTGCCTTCGACTCAGGGACATGGAATCGTGCGGCTTGGTTTTGAGATGGGCGTGGTCGCTGCGGATCTCCGGCTCTGAGTGTGACCGCGGCAAGGCGTTGGCGTAATCCTCCATCACCGCATACGAATCCTGAATATGACTAACCTCTTGTCTGTCTCTCTGCGGCCCATGAACTGACTGTGGGGTTCCGGAGACGTAGTTCAGGTCGACAGTTGCTGAGGCTGTCTCATCTCGAGGGCCACTGCTGTGACTTCGTACATTGTCAGAGAACGTCTCTTGTGTCATGTTTGGGGGTCCCTCTCCCGGCCGAGGTTGGACAGTGAACTCTCCTGAGGCTTCAGAAGCGCTAACTTCTCTTTCAGCTTCATTTGCCTGTATCTCGGCCCTCGACTTCGTTTCCGAGCCCTCCGCCAGCCGCTCCTCCTTCTGCCCCTCTCTGGCGGCGCTGCATCCCGCCCGCCGGTGAGCCACGTAGCTGGCGAGGCCGATGATGGTGTCGCGGCACCGGAGGCACACGTGGATGTCCTCCTCGTCATCCATGCTCGCCGGAGCTTCGAAGTCGGAGGCCGAGCATTACAGGAGATCTGTAGAGGCGAGAGAAGGAATGTTCTGCCATAACAAGAAGAAAAAAAGAGATATGGATATGGAGGTATAATTCTTTCCCCCCCCCCTCTCTCTCTCTCTCTCCCCTATCTCTCTCTCCTCTCTCTTTCTCCTCTCTTTCTCTCTCTCATCTCTCTCTCTCACCTCTCTCTCCTCTCTCTCTTTCTCCTATCTCTCTCCCTCTCTCTCTCCTCTATCTCTTTCTCTCTCTCTCTTTCTCTCTCTTTCTCTCTCTCTCTCTCTCTCTCTCTCTCTCTCTCTCTCTCTTCTCTCTCTCTCTCTCTCTCTTCTCCTCTCCCCCCCCTCTCTCTCCTCCCCCTCTCTCTCTCTTCTCCCCCCCCCTCTCTCTCACACACAATGGCACGTTCAGCACACATTATAATACGCTTTTCCTTCCAGTACTTAAATCATACAAAGAGTAAGAAGAACCGAAGAAGTCCAGTCACCTCAGGATGAGACTGACAGAAGGCGACAGGGAAAATGACTGTAAACCGTAGCGATGTATCCCGACCAGTTTAACCGGCGAATCTTACATTCATCATTTATCACAATTCAGGCATATGAGCAATTTTTCACCGCGGAGAAAACCCCACAGCCCTTCGCCAGCATCCGAACGAGGCCGGGTCAGCAGAGGTCACGCGGAACCCTCTCGGCCGCGCCTCAGGCTGAGCACTTGCTCTGCACTCAGACAGACAAAGAGAGAGAGAGAGAGAGAGAGAGAGAGAGAGAGGAGAGAGAGAGAGAGAGAGAGAGAGAGAGAGAGAGAGAGAGAAAGAGAAAGAGAAAGAGAGAAGAGGAGAAAGAAGAGGAAAGAGAGAGAGAGAGAAGAGAGAGAGGAGAGAGAGAGAGAGAGAGAGAGAGAGAGAGAGAGAGGGAGGGAGAGAGAGAGAAAGAGAGAAAGAGAAAGAGAAAGAGAGGAGAGAGAGAGAGTAGTAAATAGTAAAAAGTATGGAATAGTAAAAAGATGGATAGAGAGATAGATAGATGGAGAGAGAGAGAGAGAGAGAGAGAGAGAGAGAGAGAGAGAGAGAGAGAGAAGAGAGAGAGAAAGAGGAAGAGAGAGAGAGAGAGAGAGAGAGAGAGAGAGAGAGAGAGAGAAAAGAAAAAGAGAAAAAGGGGAGAGAGAAAGAGGAGAAGATGAGGGAGGGAGAGGAGGAGGGGAAAGAGAGAGAGAGAGAGAGAGAAGAGGAGGAGAGGAGAGAAGAGAGAGGAGAGAGAGAGAGAGAGAGAGGAAGAGAGAAGAGAGAGGAGAGAGGAGACGAGAGAGGAGAGAGAGAGAGAGAGAGAGGAGAGAGAGAGAGAGAGAGAGAGAGAGAGAGAGAGAGAGAGAGAGAGAGAGAGAGAGAGAGAGAGAGAGAGAGAGAGAGAACGACGGGTCAAGGTAACTCATTAAAGGCAACAAACGCAGCAGCAGCGGCGGTAATGCCAATCCTCGCCCCAGTAAAGACAGCCACCGATCAGGAGGGCTGCGCCAACCCTTCGTTAGCAGAAGTAGCTCAGCGAGGGCCGGAGCGCCGCCCCCGCGCCCATTTCGCCTCATTTACGCCCGAATAAAGTCAGGTTGTGGCGAGAGTGATGGGCGCGCGTCCCGCAGCCGCAGTCAGGCCGCGCCCGCGAACTTGCAGCGGCACGGCCAACATGTCAACATATTTCAAATGTAATTTAAAGTCGGATATTATTTTATCATTGTTTATGGGCATCATACATGATATGTGAGTGTTGCAAATGAGGTATGAATATATATCTTGACATTGCAAGTGAATGATTGCAAATGATATTGTTTATGAGATGGGCGGCGCGACCGGAGTATGGCCATGGACACTGGATGCAACGACCGGGCAATGCGGCGGGGGGGGGGGGGCTCCTTCCCTTGGGACTGCCGTGGGGGGGGGGGCACAGTCTCCTGGCGCGGGCGTGGGGGCGTGGGGGGGGACAGTCTCCTGGCGCGGGCGTGGGGGCGTGGGGGGGGCACAGTCTCCTGGCGCGGGCGTGGGGGCGTTCGGAGGGAAAGGCAGATTTTTTGCGATGAAGCTAAACTAAGTGATTCTCCTCCTTTTTCTTTCTTTTTTTTCTCCCACGGTTTTTCATACCCCATTCTTTTTTCTCCTTTTCTCCCCTATTCGACCCTTCTCCATCCTTCCTCCTCTCCCCTCTCCCCCTCCTTCCTCCTCCTCTCCCTCCTTCCCCTCCCTGCTCCCTACTATCCCCTCACCCCCTCCTTCCCCCCCATCTCCCTCCCTCCTATACTTCGTATCCCCCTCCCTGTCCCCTTCCTCCTATCCCCTCTACCCTTCCTTCCCCCTCCTCTCCCTTCTATCTCCTCTCCCCTCCTCCCTCCTCCCCTCCCGCCCCTCGCGGCGGCCAGCGCGCGTGTCACGAAGCCATCAGTCCGGAGTCACACAAATCACTCGCGTTGATGATTCATTGGCCAGCAATCTTATCATTCTATGCTCTCCGAGTTATCGTAAATAGAGCAAAAGGCGATAAATAGTATGCATACACACACACAGAGGTACGGATATGAATGCAGCCCCAGATTGTATGAGTGTAAGACGCAAAGAGAGCAGGCACACATGTTGACACACTCAGATGTCCCCACGCACGCACGCAAACACACAAACACACACACACACACACACACACACACACACACACACACACACACACACACACACACACACACACACACACACACATTCGCTTGTCTCTCGTAATATGTACATCACTTATTAACATCTTCATACATGTATCTTTGTGTCGAAGATATTGGAAAAATGTCGCGTCTCGCTCTGTCCAAATTGTTCAACTCAAGTGAGAAAAGTTCAATTTCTTTCAGAAATTTTCCCCGCGGGTATCACGGTAAACAGAACGGCGGCGATTGCTCAAAGGATCACTGCAAGGCTGGATTTTATTTTGAATTTTATTTGTGATTCCACTAACTGGCGTAAATGATCACAGATGGCGAGTAAGATGGCGAGGAAGAGGAGGTTGGAGGGGGAGGAGAAGGAGGAGAAGGAGGAGAAGGAGGAGAAGGAGAAGGAGAAGGAGAAGGAGAAGGAGGAGAAGGAGGAGGAAAAGCAAGAGGAAAAGGAAAAGGAAAAGGAGAAGGAGAAAGAGAAGGAAAAAGGGAAGAGAAGAGAAAGGCGAGGAGAAGGAAAGAGAAAAAAGAAAGAAAATAGAAAAACAGAGAAATGCAGAGAAACTAAGAAATAAAACACAAAATTAAGAAGATAACAGAAATGAAATAGAGAAAAATAGAAGAGACGATGACGAGGAAGAAACAGAAGGGCTGAACCATTTAATTTTGTTGAATGAATCTCGGAAGATAAAGTGATTAAGCCTTCGTCCGTTTAATTGGAATTTCGGCTGTACTCTCATTCTAATAAAAAAAATAATTTGCTTTATAGGCATGACTCACGCCAGGCTTCGAGCCATAAAAGAGTGGGATGTCATCGTGTGCAGTCTAATTTTCCGGCGAAATGGGCTGATGTTCCTCACTGTCAGGACCAAGATGACTCCCTGATGACGCTGACGCACGCTTTCGCCTTCGAGGGACTTCGTGTGAGGATTCGGACGCGGCCCAAGGAACTGCGGCTGAAGAGGAATGTTCTGGAAGCGCTGGGGCGGCCTGGCTCGGCGTCAGAAATGATCACTTCATTGTGGAGATTGATTAAAGGTGAATATTACTTGAGTTCTCATTGGATCACTTTCAAGCCTCGTTTATGGTACTGATTAGGATTTTATCTTTGCAACAACTGAAGTGCCTAATTTCAGTCGAATAAAGCGACCGATTTGCAACAACGTAATGGAACAGGTGAAAAGATTGTTATTTTGGCCACTTCGTGAGAGAGAAAAATGAAAGAAAGAAATTGCATTGAACCAACAGAGTCAAATTTATATTAATATATCACAATTAACGCGTTGCATTTCAACTGAGGAACCAGATACTAGGTCAAGAGGATATTTAGTCCTATGGACCGTTAATACATATTTACTGTCAAATGTATAAAACACACAGTTCCTCCACTCTACCGGATATCCAACATACCAGCGCTACCCAGTAGGGCATGGAATTACTTCTTCTGAAAGCAGACAAAACCAAATTTAGGCCAAAAAATCCTACGGCCATTTATTGCGACGCCCATATCAAGCCAC
>NC_051391.1:20375520-20378020 GCF_015228065.2 Penaeus monodon | reverse complement strand
GGTAGGGAAGTAGGATGATACCGACTGCGTAAAGTGCGATGGGGAATGGATAGAAAAGGGTTGAAAAATATATATACGGGAAAGCGATCCGATAAACGTAATCGAACGGTGTCAACCTCTGGGTTACGTTTTATCCGGGCTTCGAACTGTAAGTATCTTTAATTCGGACCACTTTTCATGTGGATGCTTTACGTACAGATCCAAACAAGACTTCTCCCACCGGAAATGATTACTTCTAATTTATTCGTTTGTATAAAGTAAAATACTTAGTTTATTTGCAAAGGAGTGTATTAAAATGAAACCTACAACCTCGTACGGAATCAGACCAAGAGCAGATACAATAAGGAAAAAAGGTGACGACGACTGCGTTGTTTATAAGGGAGAGTCGTACTGCGCCGGGGAGGGGGCCGATGGAGGTGAATGATGAAGATGAAATTATGTGGAACGAAAGCGGAAAATAGATCATGATAATAAGAACAGTTAGTATATTAGAATATTTTAAGTTGGGGTAACAGAATGATAAGGGTGATAAGTGTGATGATGAGCGTTCCTCTGCAATTTTGATAATTGTATTATGATAATGGTAATAAGAGAATGATAAGCATTGAGCCAACATTCATGACGAACAATATCATTGACCTTAATATGAAGATTCTTATCCAGAAATTCAGGTAAGAGAAAATAATATTTTATTACCATATATGTATTTATGAATTGAGTTCTTATGATATTCAGTGTCAGATTGAAAGACGACGCATCAGAAAAAAATGTCCAAAGATGAATAATATTCAAAGCGAAGAATGGGATCTGCCTCAGGCCCTTGGGAATCGAGGCGAGGCGTGAATAGCCATAAGAAGAAGAAAAAATAAAGGAAATGAAAGGAAATCAACAAAAGACGCAATCACAACGGCCGCAGAGATTGCTGAGCGAGGGTCAAATTTTCGGAATATAAGGCGACCTTCCCCCAAAAAGAGAGGAAGGGAAAAAGTAGCGCCGCAACAAGGCAAGTCAATAGGGGGCCCCGAAGAGAACTGGGTGGAAGAAGTGAGTATGGTGGCACCAGGCGGTAGTAGGTAGCATCACTAGTAGTGGGAGGAGCCTGACAAGGAGCGGGATGTGGGGGGGAGGGAGCATGAGGAGGAGGAGGAGGAGGAGGAGGGGGGAAGGGGAGAGGAAGCAAGAGTCCGAGCGGGCAGGCGGACTGACGGCAGATTGACAGGATCAATGATTCCCTCCTGGACTGCTGGACCCGCGCTCTACAAGGGCCACCATCACCACCACCAACGGAGAGCCTTCCTCCACCTCCTCCTCCTTCTTCTCCTCTTCCTCGTGCATTGCCAGCGCCGCCCATTTCGCTCCGATAAAACTCCTACGCAGAATTTCCCCTTTCCTCTCGTCCACCCGGCGTGCGCGACTTTTACCGAGGGCTTCGCAATGCTGTCCGCACGGCGCGGCGTCGAAGGCTGCGAATGCGATTGAGTGTAGATGACAATATTGTGTTTCGTGAATGGGGGAGGAAGCAGGGAAGAGCGGAGCCGTTGCGCCAAGAACGTTTTCCTGGTTAAGAAAGTCAGCGCAAATATCGTGAAGAGGTGAGTAGTGGGAGACGCTTTACTCGCCACTAGTCTCTTCGCGTGTCGTCTCCGTTTTATTTTTTTTATTCTTATTATAATAATTATTTTTTTTTATTCTATCATTTTTTTTTTTACTGTTTGAGCTCGCTGTCACCATCATCGCCCCAGCCTCACTACACGAACGTTTACGGATGTCAGTTTCTCCGTATCCGGGCATCGCATCGTCAGCCGAACGCTTGGTCACTGGAGCGCCGATTTATCTAAATATTTTATTATCTTTTCTTATCCAAACACCGTCCTAGTCTTCCTGCCTTATCATCTAAAACCTCATTATCTAGACACCTCATCATCCTGACACCTCATTATCTAGCTCTTTAACATCGGTTTTGTTCAACTTGTTGGCTGATGATGCAGCTGTTCGATGATATAGACATCCTCGGTGTTCTTGAGCGCGACGTCTCGCTCGGCCGCGCCTCCCTCGCCCTCGCGTCGCTGGTGATCTGATCAGCTCAGTCCGAGCGCCGGAGTTTTGCTCGGTTTTATTCTCCGGGACTTTTTCTCGGCCTTCGCGGAACCGGTTGCCTGGTGGCTCGGAATTGGTGTAGCCATTTTCATTGATTGCTGTTTTCTTAGCGGAGCGGATTCGGAGAAAGTACAGGGAAGCGATAGATATTAGATATTTTTGTTTAATGTATGTTGTTTAAAATTGCTAAAAAAAGATATTAAGTCCTGAATTAGGGAATAGTATTTGAAGGCAATTCATTTTTGAAGTGATAACTATTGAGGCTTTAATTTATCAGTTTTTACTTGGTATTATTTTTTTTTAGCTATTATGTGTAGGGAAAACCCAGAAACTAGAAACCCTCAGCAGTTGTGTAATCTGTTGTGATCTGTACAAATCAAATTTAGAGTGAGAAAAGAAGGGT
>NC_051391.1:20360520-20370520 GCF_015228065.2 Penaeus monodon | reverse complement strand
TATCATTTTTTTTGGTTCTTATTAACCTGTTTATTATTTGAATGGTATTGTTAATTTTTTTTCTTACTGTTGTATTGTTATATTCATCGTCATCGCTATTATCACTAACATCGTCGTTTTTTATATTATCACTGTTATCCATTTTACTACTTCGACTACATTTAAGCGAGGGTATCGTTTTACTGCATTGCATAGGAAAATGACCACATTGTCATTTATTTATAAAATACATTTGTTATGAATTGTTGTAAACTTGGTAGGCCGGTTTGGTAAGTTTTCGCCGGGAGCCTGAAGTACAGCGGTGGCCTTCTAGAAGTTTCTTTCCCTTTCCATTGGATGGCCTGAAACCTTTTACTTGATCCTGTATATCTAACCTGCTTTACGCTTTACTGGGTTTCTTGGGCTGATATCGTCTGGATTTTCCTTCTTTTTGTCGGGATTTGCTCTTATTTCGTCTTGCACTTGCCCTCCGTCTCTCCTTATCAAACTTTATATATCACGGATATATTTGATAGTCGGCCCCCTCTTTGCGTGCGCTTTGTTTGTTTCCCCAGGCGAGATGCCGCAAATTGTCTCCGAATCTGAATAAATGCGTTTTCTATTCTTTATGTCATACCTCCATCCTCGTTTCGGGTCGGAGCCTCCTCCTCGCAGATGGGCGACCATCACTCAAGTTTTATACTTCAACTTGATAAACTTCCCTCATTCTGCGTTCACTTTTATCTGTTTCTCTAACTTGGACGGTCACTAGGATCTCCAAAACAATATCTTCATCGAGCTCCACCGTCTTGCGTCTGTAATGACCCCAGTGTTGGACAAGTTAACGTAGCTGGGAGGAAAGGCTTACTTCCCCCTGCAACAACTTGCCCGCGGCTTGAGCTCCATCACGCGGGAGGGAAAAACAGCTGACACGGACGACGTTCGTTCCTTTGATGCTCGAATCCGTGCGCGCACAGGCGTCGCCGGGCGGCGGGCGCCGCTCGCGGCTTTACTTAGGAGGTTTAGTTACCTTCGCGTTCGCTTCGCTCCCGATCTGCAGTGTACTTGATCTTATCGGTCGCTCTGTAAACAAGAGAACGAGATTTGATTGCTAGTTCCTTGTGAGGAAAATAAATACTGTGTTCAGTGAGTGCATGATCAGTGCATGATGCTGGGTGGCTCTCATGTGGGTGCTTGTTGGCCTCGCGCGACTGCTGCTGCAAAACCACATGTGTGTTGACGCTCCCACGTGTCATATTGCTGGCTGATTGATGGAGGCCGCCACTAACTTTTTTATGCCGAGCAGGATTATCTCTTGCTAGTATTTATGGCGATAATGATATATATCAATTGCTTAAGGTGGGGAACTGGTTTTCGAGTTAATGCTAACTGGGCATGTCGTGGGCGTTCTCGGAGGGCGATTGCGGGAGCCCGGCAAGGTTGTGCACATGTGTGTAGTAGCGCGCCCTCCTCCCCTCACTTATAATTGCGCCCGTGTTCTGCGATAGGGCAGCCCCACAAGATGCCGTTAATATATGACCTCCCCCGAACCACAGTCCCCCATTTTAATGGCCTGGGGTCATCTGGAAATTTCTTTGTTCGACATGGTCACAAATCACTCATGAACACCAGATATTTACCGGAGGCCCCGCAATGTGCATAAAGGTTTATATTCCACGACTCCCCCTTTCATGTTTGCATTAAGCTCGATATGGGGCCACGGCGGCTGTAGCCCCCACGGCCAGAGGGTTGGAGGGCGCATAAGAGCCACTTGCCCGTGATCCCTAACCGCGGGCCCGTCGGTATCCTCACTGAGTGGCGCCCCATGCGCTCCTGTCACGTTGTCGACAAAGACGTCCATAAATTTTGTCAAGTTGTCTAATATCCATGGGTGTCCCTAACACCCACCCCGCTGTAATGGGTGGATATATATCTTGTCAGGGCGGCAGCTCAGGGCGACGGACATTCCCGCCACAGCCGCCCGCATGCGTCACTGTCACACGCACACAACAGTCACACCACGCCCATGCCGCACTTTTACCTCGCCACGCCCATACTTCAACACGCCCATATTTCTGAAAGTCTTCCCCCTGTGGCCATGTGCTGCTGTGGCCACAGTTGGCCCTGCTGTTGGGAGATGTCTATTGCGCGCGCATTAGTCTCGAAAGGAAACCTAAAAAACGGCGATCGGCCAGCGTTGTTGTAGGAGCAGTATTTGGTTAACATTAAACAGTTGTAAGAAGCAGCCTCCGCCCACCCGTTCAAGCGTCAGAAGTAAATTAAATAGAAATATATATTTTATCTCATGCACATTAACTTCTCGCACGCCACCCTCTCCCCTTCCCGAGCCCCGGCGCCCCTCTCCCTCTGCCTCCGACCCTTCCCTTCCCAGCTACGCCTTTCGAAGTTCTCCCCATGCACTTAATTTTCCGCGCACTCCCTCTCTCTCTTTCTCTCTCTCTCTCTCTCTCTTTCTCTCTCTCTCTCTCTCTCTCTCTCTCTCTCTCTCTCTCCCTCCCTCTCTCTCTCACTCTCTCTCTCTCTCTCTCTCTCTCTCTCTCTCTTCTCTCTCTCTCTCCTCTCTCTCTTCCTCCTCTCTCTCTCTCTCTCTCTCTCTCTCTCTCTCTCAATTACCTCCAGCCACCGCCTCACCTTCCTCGCCGGCCTTAACTTCCGTCCCCCTAATCTATCTGCAGCTTCCTTGAGTAAATATTCTTGCAACGGCAGAAGCCTTCACTCCTCTTGTTACGCCTCACGCCTACTTTCTTAATTTTTTCTTTCTAATTCTTACATCGTATCGTTTCACCCACAACGCCCGCGCCATGTCAGTCCCGCCACCCACACCTTGTCACCCTCTCCCTCCCTCCTCCTCCCGCCTCCGCCTGGCGAGTAAGGCCCCTGCAGAGAGTCCGCTCCATTGCAGCTGCTAGTCTTAAATTAGGTAACCTTGCCAATCATTGCAGAGCTCAGCATCGCGTTGGCAACCACTGCCGAATGGACCATGTTTTACAAACACAGACACACACGAACACACGCACGCAAACACACAAACAAATACATAAACACGAACACGAACACCCACTCGTAAATAACACACTCGCAGTCTGTGTTCATTTATGAAGACAGACAAATACAAGCACTTTTAAACAGATGTTACTTGATACATTATTTATTAAGTGAATATTCCGTCTGACAATAATTGCAGCTTTGTAAGAGCAAATGGAAATCCTGTTACCTCCCAGGGCATGAAGACAATTGGCCGTACCCGTGAGGAGCGCTGCTACCGTTTCACTGCTTGAAGGTGCTGTGGGCACGCTGGATGGGGGGGGGGGTATGGGAAGCTAGGGTAGGGGGGTCGCTGAAACCCACCGCCCTGACACTCAATATTTACCTTCATTATAACCCGCGCCGCCGCAAGATTTATATAGGCCTATTATAGGTCGCATGGCCCATTTGGGCTGGAAATGTGAAGCTGCGAGGCTGAGGAGCGGCGGCCGCCTGCGCGCGGGCCACGTGGAGCGGTTAGGTGAGGCGGCCAGTTGACTGCTGATGATACATGCGTGTGCTGGTGTCAGGATAGGAAGACTGATGCTCTGTTTTCTCTTCAGGGAATTAGCATTTTTGTGTAGATGAAAGAGAAAATATATATATATAGAAGAAGAGAAAAAAATCACCTATGCGTCCAATTTACAGGTCGAGAAGATTTATAAATGAGTAGATGCGTATGTTCGCTTGTAGCATTCGTGTTATAACAGTGGTTTTGGGACTGGGGTGAGCCCTTCCCCCTTTCCCCTCGCCTCCTCTCCCCTAACCCCTCGATGCTCTCGGGCTGCGTCCACACTCATCTCCCGACGCCGTTGAAATAAACGTTGTAGGGTGACACGGGGCGTCTCATGGGCGCGCAGGTTAAGTCACGCGGATCGTCAGAAGAAGGTGTTGGTGTGTCATGTCGCAAAGAGGCGGGTGTCATGATGCTCATCGCGCACTTGATACTCCATGTCTGGGTAACAGGGAAACCACTTGATGAAGGAGGCAGAGGACACCCTTGTAACAAGAGCAGCTGCGCTGTGCTGAAGGGTGGAGGGAGGTTGATAGCTCGGTCGAGGTGGAAAAAGAAACGAATATGCGGACGCTCGAACACGCACACGCACACGCACACGCACACGCACACGCACACGCACACATACATATACATATTATACATACACATACATATACACCTATGTATGCATGTATTATGTATGTATGTATATGTGTATGTATGTATGTATGCATGTATGCATGTATGTGTGTGTGTGTGTGTGTGTGTGTGTGTGTGTGTGTGTGTGAGAGAGAGAGAGAGAGAGAGAGAGAGGAGAGAGAGAGAGAGAGAGAGAGAGAGAGAGAGAGAGAGAGAGAGAGAGAGAGAGAGAGAGAATGGGGGTCAACTTTATACACATCTCCCATTTTATTTGAAAATAAATAATAGCATATTCCACGAGTGATTCATTGCGCATGTGTTGCTCTCATAGTGTGTCAGGTGAACAACACTTCAGTCGGCATGTGCGCAAGCTGCTCTTTGTCCTCACATGTTTCAGCTGCTTGTTTGTATGCTGCTCATCGTGGACATGGCCGTTTCACATGGATATTCTGCACCAGACATCAAGAAAATATTATGTATATATATTTATATTTATATTTATGTTTTATTCATATTTACACACACACACACACACACACACACACACACACACACACACACACACACACACACACACACACACACACACACACACACACACACACACACACACACGCGCGCGCGCGCGTATGCATATACATATATATATATATATATATATATATATATATATATATATATATATATACATATGTGTATGTGTGTGTGTGTGTGCGTTTGTGCGTGTGCGTGCATGCGTGCGTGCGCGCGCGAAATATAACGCACACGCGCTTCTTATGCTACGCATTGTGTTTACGAACACAAGGGATAACATTCATTGTCTCGCACGAGTTTATCAGCCATGTACATACTCCTAACGAAGTGCTAAAAAAACACAGCACCGTGGTTTGTTTCGGCTCAAAACAGTCGTCATTCGCTTGGCAAACAACATTATGTTTTTATCACAAACAACAGCACACGTCGACTTCAAAAAGACTCGCTTATCGATCTGCCAGCAGTGTATGTGATATATGACGGACATAAAGCGTGACGGCTGATAAATGGGGGAGTATATGCACATACACGCATTACCCAGCCCTCGGGGGGAGGAGGGAGGCTAGGAAATGGGTTAGGGGTTATGACCATTAACCGTAACCCATTCTCATAATGACCTACGTCTTCTATCCATCATAGAGATTGGTAATAAAAGGTGTATTAGGAATGATAATGACACTGAAGATGATTATCAGATGAATACTTTTTTTCTACAATTCGCTTAAGATTTACATAAAACATTCATGTATATGTGTGAATTCATATATCTATTTATGTGCGCTTGGGCATAGTTTACAAAGTTAGTGCAACGCAATGACTATAAAGAGGTATTAAATTATCTAAACATTTTTGCACTGCTTGAATATTATTGATGATATTTAGACCAAAGATTTAAGATCCTACCGCTTATATTTTCATTTGCATATCACACTTCTTTCCATTACTGCGACTCACCTACCCATCGAACCAGTGTCCTCGGCCTCGCTCGCCGCGAGGAGCCCTAAGGCAGGCCCCGGAGCAGAGGTGAACCAGCACCCCTCACCCCGGGAGTGAAAACCGTGCCTTCATCTCCCCCATGCACAGCCGTGATATATATGGGTCGCGTGGCCAATCAGAATGAAATAAAATACGACTTTGTAAAGAAAGCGTAACCGGCTGGCCAGAGATTAGAACTGATGGGCCTCGGAAAGCTTTCTGAGAAGCGGCCTCTTCTTCGCATGCGCGTGGGGGTCAGTATTTACTTTTTTTTCTTTGTTCGTTATTTGCATGACTGTTGATGTCAGTATATAGGCACTCCCTATCGTTTTCAAGTAAAAAACATGTATGCAAAACTTGCCTGAGTATGCAAACTTGAGTTAAAACTGGATAATACTGATGGTAAGCATTATAATGGTTTAGCTGATAGTAATAATTAAGACAAGCATGATGGCAGCTCGCTCGGCCCTGACGACGACATCGACGACGATAATGATGATAATGATGATTATAATTATGATGATCGCGGGCCGGACAGCGGGTCATTATGAAGCCCTCCCTGTTTATTTAATGGTCTCCGTATATCGGGGCGGAGTGATGGATGCCGTGAGCCATGCACCTATAACTCCCTGGATTATACAGAGGTCCAGTCTCCTTCATCAGGACAAATGAAGGGGTTCCGAGCCCATCACTGGATCATGATGGGGGGAGAAGCTCAATAAAATTCTGTGTTTACGATATTATGCATTACTTGGTACATGTCAAGAGGGACTTAGAAAAAAGGAAATGCCCAGCGGTGTGCCCGAGAATGCCATCGCGTACTCGGCCCCGAGCGCGGCATCTTTATCAGTTTTATTTAACGGTAATTTCTCGGTTTATCTGGTCAGCCGATCAGTCTCAGGGATCCCTGGGATGATTTAGGCAGAATATTCATCTTGTAGATATAATTGTAAACTTCTTTACACCCTCTCCTCTTACGCCCTCAGCCCCAACAGCCCCCTCACCCCTCCTGTTTCACGCCCTCAGCCCCAACAGCCCCCTCACCCCTCCTGTTTCACGCCCTCAGCCCCAACAGCCCCCTCACCCCTCCTGTTTCGCTTCTCTTTCACTCGATTTGGAAAATTGCCATAGATTTACCCATAATCATTTTATTAACTAGATCATGTTTCCTAAACAATTTCACACCATTTGGATTTTCATTATGATTATTACAGCTGTGATTATGAAATCGCATTGTGCTGCGGCGATGATGATTACCATGATAATTAGAACGCTGGCGGTGTTGCTATGTTTATTTGATGGCCTTTGTGAAAAGATCAGTGTAGGATGCGAACTCCAAGAAAAATAATTTGACGGTATTATTTCTCGGTGAATATTGATCATACTTATATTAAGACAACCTCTAGTCATTTCCACAACCCATCGTCATTACCACGCATTGGTGTTCATAACAGAAATAATGGCATTGTAATGTTGGTGTTACAGAGAATATTGCACGTCGTCTGTTACGACTGCAGTGATTATGACGTCGTTAGATTCAGCTCCTTGTGCGTTCCCTCGTCTCGCATTGCCAAGCAGCTTCCGGGAATCTCAAACCGAAGATGATTCAGTCACGGCGACAACTTTCTGTGATCACGGTTGTAAAGATATTGATAGTGTGGGCCGAAATGAACCCACAATCCCTCTTTTCTCCTCTATCACTTCCCTCTTTTCCCTTTCCCATTTGCCTCTTTTCCCTCTCCCTCTTCCCTCTCTTTTCTCTCTCCCTCTTTCCTCTTTTCCCTCTCCCTCTTCCCTCTTTTCTCTCTCCCTCTTTCCTCTTTTCCCTCTCCCTCTTCCCTCCTTTCCCTCTCCCTCTTCCCTCTTTTCTCTCTCCCTCTTTCCTCTTTTCTCTCTCCCTCTTCCTCATTGGAAAGAAAAACATCAAGAGCAATTACTACTTTTTTCCCTCATTTTTTCTGCATTTCCCCACCGGCGGTAACGGGCCATGGAGGGGCTAGGTTGATATTGTTATGATTGTGGGGACGCGGGTTTATCCAGAATGTTATCTTAGGCCTCCTCAGGACAACTTGCCGTGATGAAGTGACCTGCTCGTTTTTTTCTCTCTCTCTCTCACTGCTAATTTAAAACACAATGCTCCGGCGGCGGCGAAGTCCTGGGAGAGGGAGCTTCCGATGTGACACTAGCTCGGGCCGCTCGGTGCTGCTTCGTCGTTAGGCGTAGAAGACGCTTTGGTCGAGGCATGCGAATCGAGGTTACAGAGCTTCATTCAGCGTTTTCTATTCAGCTATGCTTGCATTTTTAAACTTCGAATAAAAGTATAAGGTGACTGAAAACTTGAGGAGAAATGCTGAAGGTTTGCCACACACCTGAACATGATCCCTCAGTTGGTATGAAAGGAGGAGAAAGAAGAAAACGGCGGGAGTTCCGAGAACCGCACGGAGGAACAGTCCATCATCTGTTGTGTTTTGTGTTGGAATATTCCATTGGCAGTTTCGTTTTCATTTCATGGGCTCCTCACTAATGACCAGGCGATTGTAAAGGCTGGAGTTATTTTATTTTTCTTTATAATTGGAAATCATCACCAGTCATCCCTGCCATACACGCGAATCTGCCGGCCCCAGCCTGCCTCCGTGGCAGGCTGGGGCCTTTGCTCTCCAACAGGAACCTTTGCTCTCCATCAGGAACAATGCGAAGCCTTCACCACCAACTTGAATCCTCCGTCGCCGCTCGCCATTCAGTTACGTCAAGCCCGCACCCTCCGCTGTCTGAACTCCAGCTCACAACTTCACCATAATCTTGCTGCTTTACCGCGAAAGAGGAGATACAGCCCGTTCGCTGCATCTTAACCTAAATAAAAAATGTGATTATTCGGACGTCTACTCACTTCTAATGGCGGTCGCGGGTTGCCAGCTAATATGACCTCGATCCGGGAATGCAGACTTTCTAATGGAACGCATTCCCCAGTCATCGGGTTAGGTCCACAGTGATGGAAGAACAATAAATCAGGTTAGATTTAAGAATTGGAGCGCCGAGTGTGGCGCAGCGCTGCTTCACTCCACCTCCCTCGTGTCGCGTTGTAGCAATGGCAGCTGCCAGGAGTGAGTGGCAGGGACATGGGTTGATCAACATCGGAGCAGGAGGCCAAGGTTTCTTAGCGAGTGGCCGTCGCTTTACAAGTCATGCATACAAGGTCAAAATTGTGGTGAATCACATGCATTGATAGACCTGAGGATCTGTTGTGGGCAAAAAGCTGCTCAGCCACCCACCGGGGCGCGCTAATGTGCAATCTTGATGAGTCGGCCGCCGTTTGAAGTCGCCGCGCGCCACCCGCCCGCCGACCGCGATGCCCACTAGCCGAGCACCGGGTTCCTGTCTCCCGTGGATACACAAACCAAGACGTGCTTATAACCCGCATCAAAATGGGCATTCGCGTCAAATAAATCAAGATGCCAAGAGTGTTCCAGAGCATACAGGTCACTTATAAAAAGATAGCGGTTTATGATAATGCATGGCAACTCGTAAACCCCGCCCCCACACCATTAGTAGCGAGGCGCGAAATTCAAACTGGGGTCATTTCGCAGTCATTTGACGGAGATCTGAGGCGTATGACAATAGGTGTTCAAGTAACCATAACGACCACTTGATAATGTATTAACATAATTGATGTCATTTTACAGTGTGATTACCGATGGCGCCCTGTAATGTGTCGCTTTGCAATCTGGCAGTCATCTGTTTGCAATAATGTAACCGCAGTTGGCGAATTCTCTTTATCCCTCGTCTTCCCTCTCGGTTTGACATCTCTTAGCAGGATATTTAATTACACATATCGGTTACAGAGGTAGAGGCGGACACAAGAAAGCGGAATGCCTTGGAATCACTTAAGGATATTGCGCTTCATAGATGAGAAAACAGTCCGGAGTGCCTCAAGTTTACTGGGCTCCGTCTCCGCCCCGTCAATTAGGAACTACACCACGAAGTCATGCATTGAGAATTAGGCTCCCGAGACTCGAGTGTCCTGCACAACTTATGTAGACTCCCCTCCCTCTCCCCGCTCCCACCCCTTCATTCGCTTCTCTCCCACCCACTCACTCCGCCTTTTCCTCCTCCCCAGCGCGTCGCGAGGCTTTTCTCCAACAACAACCAAGCCTTTCCCCTTCCCCCACCCCCACCCCACCCCAGTCAGTCCTCGCGTCATGCCCCCCTACTACGCCCCCCTCCACTACACCCGTCTCCTCTCTGATCTCTCCCGCACGCTAATCGCTTAACGACTGCACATCATTTAACACTTCTACCATTCACAGCAGACACACAAGTACGCAGTCGTGCGCA
>NC_051391.1:20330520-20355520 GCF_015228065.2 Penaeus monodon | reverse complement strand
TTCCACACCAGTTAGATCATTCCCTGTTAGTACACAGATAATACATTTGCAACTGATTTGCAATGTCACCAACTATCGTCATTTCATAGTTGCGTGATACACCACTTGCATCACCACCCTCACACCCCACGCCCGCTCCACACCCACGCCCACACCTACATCCTCCATACACCCAAACTCCCTCGCCGTCTCCGCCTTCGCCACCATCCCCGCCCGCATTCCACCCTCACATCGTGCAACAAATTAAGACTTTGAATTTGAATTTTAAACCTCTATTCACGAGAGGTACCAGGATGGGGGCGACATGATGCCTGTACTGCGAGGGCGCATTAATAGAGGCTGTAAGCTCGCTTGGAACTTTTTTTGTGCACCGGAAAGGTTTAACATGATTTTGTGACACGCTTTTAGCGTAAAATGACGATACGTTTTCTGATTTCGCTCCTTGTTCATCTCCACACAATGACAACGCGCATTTCCTGTTGTTGTGCTATATGTCTGTTAAATTCTGTTCATGCCATCACCGATTTTACGACAGGCACGTCAGCACGGCAGGGAAGCCAGTACGATGGTGACAGTCAGTCAACAGTTGCCGTTAAGTAATGACTCAGCGCAAACTAGCGTTTATTTGTGTCGGATGTCCCGTCTCACAGCATGTTTTATAGAGGATTAAAGTGTATTAACTAAAGGGTTGTGTTTGCCATGTACATGTGACAAAGGCCTATTCTTAATGTCCATATTGGAATGAAAAACAAACAAAGAAGCAAACGATGAAATCACGTATCTCGAGATGAACCATTAATTGACGGCTGATAGCTTTAACAAGGTCGCTGATCAAAGAATGTCCCTCGCTGTTCAGTTTGACGCTGCTCTGTTTGTCCTTCACAAGAAGTCAAGGTAGTTTCTCAGTGAATCAAGAAGTCTCGTGGGCCCCTTTTTCGTCCGTCCGAGGAGATTTTGTAGCAGTAAGCTCAAAAGCGTGTGTGCATGTATTGTGCCGTGTCCATTTATCACACCGCCTTCTCGGGGCATGATTGTGTTTACTCGTGAAACAGGTCTGGGCCGTGAGACCATTCCTCTCGTCGAGGATTCGTCCATAACGCTGAAGGTCTTGGGTGCGGTCAGCCCTGGGATGCACGAAGATTAAAAAAGAAAAAAAAATCACCACCTTTTCCGCTCTCTCACCGGATCAGCAGTCAGATAAGTGGTGCCCGGCCGCCTCCGGGAGCAATATAGTGCTTCGTTCCTTCGAATGATTGACCAATGACGAGTTCGATTATTGAAGCGGGTCCGCATGGACGGTTGATAATTGAAAAGCACACCACAAAAGCAGGATGATGTAACACGCAATTAGCAGCGGGTTCGTCTGCAAGGTGATTGCAGCCCAGAGCGTGGTCGAGGACCGATTGCGTGCGTGTGAACGGGGTTGCGTGAGTGCGTTCGTGGTGTGCAGGTTTAAAGTGGGTGGAAAATTGTCGGTCATGACTGCATGGGCGCTGAGACTACAAGACTCTTAAGAAGATGTATCCGGTGACTCGGAGCGTCGAGGAATCCTGCGGTCATAATTTCTATCAGTCTTTATAATGTGTTGATACGCAGGGCTTGTGTCTGGTACCGTTGAAACTGAAACTAGCCCATGCTATGTTACTTTCAGAAATAGTCTTGGACCGGAACTGGACATCCCAAAATACTCCACAGAAAGATGAAATAGAAAGCACCAGAACGGAGTCATGAAGCTGAAAAAGCCGTGTCACGGGCGTGGGCGTCGAGCGTTTTTTCCTTTCTTCCTCCCGAAGGTGCGAAGGTCGAAGTAAGACAGCAGCATTCAGACGTGGTGGTGGAGACGATGCCATCGGTAATGGCCGCTCTTTGATAAATGGTGGTCCATCTGATAAATGATCAGCGGCCCCGTGACGTGTTATTAACTACCGACACGCCGCAAACAACCGCCCGTCCCGCCGCCTCGACCACCGATATCACCCGACATGCGGCCGACACTACCTCGTGTACAGCTGTACTTTGTGCTGCTGTTGCCCCGTGTACACAGTGCGGCTGCCCCGTGTATACGCTCTTCGTGTGGGCGTCAGTATGCACGGGACTCATTTGCTGATTAGTGCGTCATTGCCCTTTATGTAGTCTGTATTACTTTTCTGTAGTCTATGGTTTATTGACTCTCTCTCTCTCTCTCTCTCTCTCTCTCTCTCTCTCTCTCTCTCTCTCTCTCTCTCTCTCTCTCTCTCTCTCTCTCTCTCTCTCTCTCTCTCTCCCACTCTCTCTCTCAATATATTTTGCTTAAAATGGAACTCCTAAACGAAATAGAACTGTATCACAGCGTATGATTCGAACCTTGCTTTGCCCGTAATTCTTGAGTGAACTCAACAGATGAATACAACGCTAAAGATACCTTTGAAGCCGTTAGTGACACTGTTTGAGGTTAGTGGATGGCCAGCAGTGCCGCAATAACGAATTTCCGGACACTTGAGCGGTAAATCATGAGCGGCATAAGTGCTGAGGCATGAGCTATGATAGGTGAGGGTGGTGGTTAGGAGCACATAGCAAGACGTGGAGTGAGGTTTCTCTTCTTTTCTTTTTAAAGGACAAAAACTAATTTAGTGTAATCAGAGGTTTTGTTAAAAATATGTATAGGCCTATGTAGATAAACAGGACTGTGTTTAGGAGGCAGGACCCCCCAGATAGGTTGGGAGGAGGGGTGGGATGTGTGAAGCATTTATATGCGGGGGGAGGGGGAGGGTAACGAGGGGCCTGACCTGATGGAGCGGACCAGATCACAGATTACTCCATGTCATTAGTCTCTCCTTCTGCTTCGGAGATCGCCATCTCGTCATTCCCATGCTAAATTTTTGCCTTTGTTTCTGTATCTGTTTGGAATTTTTGATAAGAGGATGATGTGTAAGGAAGCAAGATTTGCCTGCATTTTATATTTACATTGTTTTCATCTTCGTCTTCGCTGTCCTCATCATCATCACCATCATTAAGAATATGATTATTATCACTATTGTTATCATTATTATTATCATTATCAACATCATTATCATTATCATTACGATGTCACCATCATGCCTTTTGTTATTACCATATTATTTCCACACACCAAATGTATCGGAATTTCTCACTAGGTCGTGAATAAATATAAAGTATAATCAACAGTGCCGGCGTGATTTAATCAAGAAAAATAATAACCTAAGAGAGTAGGTGCTGCGAGGGGAAAGGGCGCCTCCTATGGGCACGGTGGCAGCAGAGGGGAGAGGCAAGGGGGAGGGGGAGGGAAAGGGCGCCTCCTATGGGCACGGTGGCAGCAGAGGGGAGAGGCAAGGGGGAGGGGGAGGGAAAGGGTGCCACCACGTGCGGGGTGGGAGGGGCAGTGCCACACAGGGACTCGCCAGTGACATAACTCGCATCATAAATGATTGTCAGACACTTCTGTCTCGTGGTCGCTTATGTTTTCGGTGAAATGGCAGCGGCGGTGTGTTTGAATGTCAAGGCAACCGGTGATTCTTTTTAACTCAGTACACTAGATTTTGATTAGTTCACTTTAGCTGTAAACGGCGAGAAGGTGATTGAAAAGGAACAATGCATTAATTCAATGTATAATTTGACACTGGATAGAATAACCAGCAACTCGCAGTTCTTAATGTCAAGCGTTTCGTTCCCTAGATTCGAATGTGTTTCTGATTAATCGTAAATGGCGGCAAGTGATTAGATTGAAATCAGTGATTGGGTTTCATTCATTACTGATTGTGAATTGAGAGCAGAGGAGTATTTCATATATTCCGTGCCAGATGTTAAGTGCTGGACAAGAATATCAAATATTTCAAGTGATATTCTGAGTTATTTTAGGTACTGCTACTTGCGCCCATATTGCTTCGTATGTGATTTCGTAGAGTGGCCTGTCTCGTTGTTGCTGGATCCCTTAGTCTTCGTCACAGGCCGAGCCCCCAGTCCGCCTGGGAACGCTCCCTTGCGCACATCACATCCGCCCCGAGAGCCTCTCGAGAACCCCGAGAACAAACTTCACAACGCATTTTCGCTTAGAGACAAGAACATTTCGAAGGTACTGGAGTTCTGAATACCTTTTCCTTGTCCCTTTCTTGGTCACTTTACCTCTGCCATTTTGAACCCCTTTCTCGCCCTTTCTCCCTCTGGTTTGGGAATCAGAAGTGGCAGTGGGTTCTCCACCCAGAGGGGAATGCGTGAGTGCTGTGGGATAATTCCTTCATAATGGGCATATAAAGACCCCCTCCCTTGTTTGTTTGTGCACCTTGAGTGTCCAGGTTATTCTCCGGCATCATTGTCTTGGTCTGGCGGTGAGTGGACTGCTCCTCTCCACCCTGGGAGTCTTCACATGTTGGCACTCGTCGCACTCCTTCCCTCATTGTGGTGGCCGCTCTTTGTTGTTTGTAACGTCATACACACAGATGAGTACATGATGTCTGGAATGCAATTATAGAGCGTTTATTTTGGGAAATTCTATAGTTGGTTGCTCTTACAGCGCGGCTGTTCCCATCGCTAGCGTGTGTGGGAGACGTGGGAGTCCGCTGTTGCCCGGTGTATTGTTCTAGGTTTTCGTACGGAAGAAATGATTATTTTCTCTCAGATTCGCAGAACTCCAGTTGACAATGTGCATAGGATTTATCGCATATTTGAATTATACTCCGAATATCATAACCAGAACAGGTCCCACACTTTAATAAATAGCGAAGAAAATCAAACGAAAGAGCATGACGAGGAAAAGCGAGGGCCGCTGCCGTTACAACTCGCCTGACGTCATGTTTGTTTTGATCCCTCGTGACGCCACAGGCCCCAGGAGGCACGGCGGATGTTTGCATTTAAACTTCCATGTAGACATCAAACCTTCTGCCATCTACAAATACCCCGAGCAAGGAGCAACGTGGCCCTTGCAGCGACAGTGCGTGTGAGTTGGCCGCCAATCAGGAAAGAGCCGTTTGTTTACACCTCTCAAAACTCTCTCATCACTGTCATGGAGAAGCAGAGACGGCGGAGAAGGCGGGAAGATGAATGGATTTAAGGATTTTATGATGTTTTTCCATTCTCATCTTATTTTTCCGTAAAATCGCTGGCATTGATTTTCGGAGCATTATTTTGTTCGGGAATGCTGTGGCGGGTGGGTGGAGACAGCAAGAAACTTCGGAGAAAGTGAAAGAAGTTTTTTTTTCTTTTCATTTTGAAATTTCATGGCTCAGGCACCGACGATTTGTTTTGTTAGACTTAATGTAATTGATTAAACGAATATGAAGTTTTGAATACTATACATAAATATGCCTGATATCCTAACAATACCTGTGGCCATAACAACGTTGCCATGCATGATTGTGCAATCACAGGCAGCCGCGGAGAGTAGGGGCTGAAGGATTGAAGGAGGGGGTAGTTGGAAGGGGTTGCGGGGGGGGGGGGGGGCTCCAGATGTGAAGAACACGAGGCCGTCTAAAAGCACAATTGATCAGCCACCAAGAGCGGATCTCTCGGGGCGGAGAGTGCACGCTGCAGGGGAGGCTGAAAACCGCGCCACAAGTGCATCACAATAATATTATTGATATAAAAGCCGCTGAATAATAGGTGGCGAGGGTGGTCGTTTAGCAGTGTATTGAACCGGTCGTTGTGCTTGTTTAAGGGCGGCCATTATCCTCAGTAAGTGGGGGCGAGAATGGGCGTTTAATGGGGAAATAATAAAGGCTCAGCGGTGAGTGGCTGCCCCGGATACCTGCTGAAGACGACGACGCCGGAGCCGCCCGCCGCCCGCCGTGGGGCTGCGGGAGGGAGCGCGGCGGATGCAGTGCTTGCAGGCAGCCATGCATACATAAATACATACATACATACATACATACATACATACATACATACATACATACATACATACATACATACATACATACATACATACTTACATATGTGCACACACACACGCGCACACAAACACACACACACACACACACACACACACACACACACACACACACACACATACACACACACACACACACACACACACACAACACACACACACACACACACCACACACACACACACACACACACACACACACACAACACACACACACACACACACACACACACACACAAAACACACACACACAACACACACACAACAACCTCTCTCTCTCTCCTTTCCTCTTCTTCTCCCCCTCACCTCCTTCACCTCACTCTCTCCTCACCCCCCCTATCCTCCCCTCCCCCTCCCTCCTTTTTTCTCTCCCTTTCTCCTTCCCTTTCTCCCCCCCTTCTCTCTCTCTCTCTCTCTCTCTCCTCTCACTCTCTCCCTTCTCTCTCTCTCTCTCTCTCTCTCTCTCCCTTCTCTCTCTCTCTCTCTCTCTCTCCTCTCTCTCTCCTCTCTCTCTCTCTCTCTCTCTCTCTCTCTCTCTCTCTCTCTCTCCACACACGCACACGCACGCACGCACGCACGCACGCACACTCTCTTACCCACAACTGCAATACTCGAAAGCTCTGAATATATTGACAACAGTTGTTTAAGGGTTTGCCAGCGAGCATCCAGCAGGAGTCTGTATTCATCACGATTAGTGCAGCTGTCATGGGTCTCTTTACCAGTGTGTTGCCTTAACGTATTGTGCTGTGCCGGGCCATGACGCAGAGGTCAGTGCGTCCGGCGTGATGGGCCCTTGACAACGTTTCTGCGCCGCTTTTGGGGCCGCCGAGGACTCTCGAAGGCGGTTCATGTCTTGCCGTCGAGTGTTTGTCCGCGTTCGTCATATTTGAGCTGGACTTAAATGCTCGGCAGTACGGGGAATGCAGGACGAGTGGCTTTGTGAGTGGGCGGGGCAGGTGGATTTATTGTTGCTGACCGGAGAACCTCTGGGCGTGGGTGGGTGGGGGGTGGAGGGGTGGGATGTGGGTTCTGGGGTTCAGGGCTTTGGCGAGGCGATGGTGGCTTTTCAGGTGCTGCAGTAACTCTCCGTAATGATATTAGTGATGGTGAAATTGATAGTATCAATAAATTATTCTGCGATAGTAAATGACTTTGGTTAGAGAGATGAAGTTGAAGGGGAGACAAGGGCGGTTTAGGTGCCGCATGGGTGGCGCCAGGTGGGACAGGTGGGCGAGGGAGTCGTGTTGGGGAGGAGTCGGCGGCTACTACAGAGGAGTGTAGAGTTTTATGGCTTTATTGTTTACGCTGTTTTTTTTGCCGGCAGTGTTATTTAATGGCCATGTTGTTTTTGCTTCTCCAGATGTCCCTTTTCAAGCTCTTAAGGAAGGGCGAGCAGTGGTCACTTTATAGCTCCGAGCAGCCAAGGTATCGCAGATCTATGATGGCGTTCCTCCGTCAAGAAATAACTGGATCCCCTGAGGAGCATAACCGCGCGGGAGCTGTTCAGACAGCAAGAAAGTTCCGTACGTGAGTTTCGTGTACTTGTCCGGGTCAAGATGTAGCGTACACGAGAGTGCCACTAAGCGTCAAACGGCGGCATCAGCACAAGGCTGACACCCCTGGGTCAGAGCCAACAAGCCTAGCGTGCCAAAGAACAGAGGGATCCCAGCTGCTATGCTCGCGGAGGTTAGCGTTCCCGCCTTATTGTACTTATGGCACAGTGGGCACTGCTCGCGCTCGGCCCGAGAGCTGGAGTGCGAGGAGGCATCGGCAAGGGCTGCGAGAGAGGGCAAGCATTGCCGTGTCCTCTCTCCAGTGGCCGAGCACATTGCACAGATGCCGAGGGCGCCCTGCCTGGGCTACGTCTCGTCAGGAGGTGTTGTCACTTGTTGGTATCTAATTAGTGGGGCCTCATTGACACTTGCGGGTATGGCACGGGCGACAGGTGGAGGCATGCATGGCACAGGCAGCCCGAGGGTAGCCAGGATGCCATACCTTCGTGGAAGTTCACAGGCGTGACATTACCGCCTGAAAACAATGAGTGCGATACAATATTGATTAGCGCTCCTTGAGTGACGAATGTCTGATGAGTCACCCTGGAGCAGAAGGTGAGGAGGATGAGCATGACGAGCGAAGTCCGTAGCAGAGCGAGATGCGCGTGTAGCATTCGGAATCAAGGTCGCATCCACGGCACGTGTCCTGTGTGGAGTTATGGGCAGACTTATCCTCGTGGACCATGTGACGGCGGGCGGAGGGAGACCACGCTGACGGCGTTTTGTCCCGGTCGATGGGTATTTTATATATCAGTTATTGGCTTCGCTAAGGCAACCGATGACTGAAACTGACATCGGTTTTCTTCGTCTTTTCCTCCCCTAACGAAAGCCGTAGCGGGGTCGCGGCCTTTGAAGCAACATCTCCCTTTGAGAGATGCGGGCGTGGGCGTGGCGTGAATGGCGTCATCTGTCGCGGGCGGGTGAATGAGGGCAACAAGAGGCGGCCTCCTGCCCTGCGGGCGGGGATCGCGGGCTGTAAGGCCCAGCGAAAGGCGAGGTTGGAAGGGGCGGGACATCCACAAGGCAATTTAGACACTGTTTTCATTTTGGTGGTCGTGAGTGAACACTAATGAGGCAGCGTCGCTCTGAATGGTAGATCTGCCTCTAATAGTAACTGATGTGTAGACGGATTTTGCACCTTTTTTGCAAGATCATGCTCTTCCAGAGTTTAGTGTAATTAATTCATTTCTTATAGCGTAGTACTTCATGTTGATGTTATTTGCATTTACTTTTACGGCCATTCAACATAAAATTTTGCTAATCTGACCAAAATCTATAAAAGTTTTCAAATATGAAGTGGTTACACTCTTTTAACGACTAACAATTCACTTCTTTTTTGCAGGTAAGTAACAGATTGCTGCGGGAGTCACGCGCCTGCGATAAGCCGACGCCGTGGTGAGTGAGCCGCCGGTCATCATGTCTGTCACCAGGCAGGCCAGACGCCCACGCCTTGTCCGCCGCCCGCGCGTGACTGGCCGGTGAGGAGGGTGTCACGCCGTCACCACGCAGGACGAGCGGGCGTGCGGGCGGGCAAGGCCTTGGTGCGAGGCCTGAGTGAGGACCCTAATCAAGGGTAGAGCGCAAAATGCATTTGAGTTAGGATACGCGCCGGTCTGAGTTCTGTTTAATCATAATGACAAAAAGCTTTACAGCGTGACAGCGGCGGTAGAGGTCGGTGTCCGTGTTTACTTATTTACGCGACTTCTATGTATTTTTGCACGACACGCCGCCGCTAAAGTTTGTTTGTTGTCCATAACAGCATAATAAAAACAATTAAGCTCGTTCTTCGTTTTCATAATTTAAAACTAAACAATTAAGCCCCTCCCAAGGGTCGGCTCTGTAATGACCAAAACATTTCACACCGAGCAAGCCTTAAAACATCCCAAAAATACCATGCGTTTCCGCGTCGCCGTGTCGTTCAGCGCCCCGCCAGGAGGAGCGCAGATCAGAGGGAGAGTCGTCTGTTGGTTGACGAGTTACGGTTATGTACACTAGCATGAAGTATGTGTTATTTTAAGCTTTCATTTGCGCGTTACTGAGTTTCCCGCGCAGCGCTCCTCGCCCTCGCCCTCTGCTTCACAGTAGGCGAGGAGAGGTCTGAATTGCTGTGTATGAAAAGAAAGATCATAACACGTTATTAAAACTGAACTCATGAAATGCCTCCTTCATTGTGCAAAGCCTTTGAAATATACTTAACATGGCAATTATATAGCAACACTGCGCGAGGGAGAGGATCTTAGGGGAAATTTAAAGGAGGAGATCAGAACGATGCATTATGAGACGCCGTCCACAACGCTCATTATGCTAATGATGGTGTAACTCGCGGCCAGCTCCGTAGCAAAGGTTAAATCTTCTCTTTTTCTTTACCCTCGGTTACTTACTGTATTGCCACACGGCCCGAGATATCTGTCTCAATTAAACGTTAAGGGATACGCCGAGTGTATTAATCAGGGCCGGGCTGATCGCGGCGGACGGAGGAAGGGGAGGGAGCGAGGAAGCCGCGGCGATGGGGCTCAAAGCCCGCCGCCGAGGCTGGGGAGGAGGGGAGGGGGGCGGAGGTGCCGCCGAGGGAGCAAAGGGTGCTACTGGAAGAGGGGAGGAGTGCCACTGAGGGAGGAGTGCGGCCCGAAAAGAAGGGAGAAAATAGCCAAAGAAGGGAAGGATGGCGTGGAGAGAGGCACGTGGCGGAGGTACTTGAGCAGGACGCGGACAAGGGCGGCTTTGAGGGAGGAAAGGATGTCGCTGGAGGAAGGGCGACACGAGGGCCGAGGAATGCCCCAAGTAGACGGGGAGGAAAGGGCACCGTTGCAGTAAAACATGTTTAAGAGTTCGTAGTCTCGCTGAGAATTAATGTAAATCAAATATATATATTACGCTTTCTAGACACTCCAATTCAGCTAGATTTGCTAATTACCATCCACGTGAAAGCATATTCTCAGTACATGATACTCGCATTTTATCTGGTTGATTGACGACCTGTCACTATTTTTGCTCTCGTGAAACATGAGCGTGACGTCTGCGGAGGAATGAGAATGGCAGCACAGCAAACAGACGAGTAAAATCCCCGCTGATTTCACGCTCGCATCTTCGCTCAGTCTTCTTAAGTAACACATTGATTTTTTATGAGGACATCATTCATATTCATCTTAGCTGGCTGAATATACATTCCGAGTCTTACATCCTCAGCGACGGCCTTGCCCAATAACCTCCCAGTACTTGACTCTAGAACTCCTCTAGCACTCCGTCCGCGCTCGGCACTGCGCAGTACTCCACTTCTCATTCCACCTTCAACGAGGCTACTTCTTGAGATCGCCCCTTCATTTCTACCTTCATCTCGAGTAGTTCATACCGACATTATCTTTATCGGAACGTTCAGCACGCTGCGCGCCTTGTTGTTGTTGCTCCAATTCTTCTCCGTCTTCGTATTCACCTTTCATCATTATTATTTATATTTCATCTTTCGCTTCATTCATCATCATCACCATCGTCTTCTCCATCTTTTCTTCTTCTTCATCATCATCTTTTTCGTCTTCGTCTTCTCCGTCTCCTCCCTCCTGCTGCTATGTGTAAGCGTCCTGTTACTGACCGTCTCGAAGGGCAAATTAACAGCCAAATCAAGGACTCTTGCGTCTCAAGGAATTTAATTGGTAATTAGGGGATCAATGTACTCGAAAATGACAGGTTTGTGATTTTATATTCAGCAGCATATCAGTTCAATAATTAAATCCTTATTTTTAGCAACAAAACTGAATGTTCTTTGTTGAATAACGGGGCCTTTTGTTGGTTACTTTACAACGTATTGGACATTAAACGAAATCGTGTGCATTGCCGATGCATACGGTTTTTATCTATTTTCCATGAAAGTATTTAATACATGTAAAATAACGATTCATTAACACTAGGTGAAGCCCAACCTTTTAGGGTGCCCGTTATTTGTCGTAGATAAAAGAGATCGACGGTACAGCAATTTCTAGTTCACGTGAAACTTGCGGTTTAGAGCCATTTTACATATAAAATTACTCAAAGCTCGTGAGCGAAACTGGGGAAGTTATTGGTACTGGAGGGAGGGAGAGAGAGAGAGAGAGGGAGGGAGAGAGAGAGAGAGAGAGAGAGAGAGAGAGAGAGAGAAGAGGAGAGAGAGGAGAGAGAGGACAGGGGGAGGGGGGGGAGGGAGGGGAGAGAGGGAGGAGGAGAGAAGGAGGGAAAGGGGAGGGAGAGGTAGGGGAAAGGGAGGGAAAGAGGGAGAGAGAGACAAGATGAGTGAAAGAGGGAGAGAGAGAAGAGGGAGAGAAAGAGGGGAGAGAAAAAAGAGGGAGAGAGAGAAGGGGAGAGAGAAAAGAGAGAGAGGAGAGAGGAGAGGAAGAGAGAGAGAAGAGGGGAAGGAGAAGAAGAGAGAGGAAAGAGCGAGAGAGAGGAGAGAGAGGAGAGAGGGAGAGAGAGAGGAGAGAGGAAGAGGAGAGAGACGGAGGGAAAGGGAGAGAGAGAGAGGGGGGGGGGGGGGAGGGAGGGAGGGAGAGAGAGATGAGATGGAGAGTAGAGAGAATGGAGAGAGATGGAAGAGAGAGAATGGAGGAGAGGAAGAGGGAAAGAGAGAAAAGGAGGAGGGAGTTTGGGATGGAGAGGGAGAGGGAAGAACCGAGGGAAGGGAAGAGGGAGAGAGAGAGCAGAGAGAGAGAGAGGAGAGAGGAGAGAGAGAGGAGAGAGAGAGAGAGGGAGAAGTGGAGAGAGATAGAGAGTGGAGAAGTGAGAGAGAGAGGGGAAAGAAGAGAGGAGATTTTGAGAAGTGAGAGAGAGATAAGAGAGAAGAGGAGAGAGCGGAGGAGAGAGAGAGAGAGAGAGAGAGAGAGAGAGAGAAAAGTGAGGAAGAGAGATGTAATGTGGTACCAGCATGACAAACAGTCGTAGGTCCAGAGAAATGTGAAGTGAAACACGATATCTGAACCGGAATGTGATTAAAATTTGGGAGTAGTTGATTGCACTAGAGAGACAGAGGATAATAGGTGTGTAAATAAGGGTTAAGGATAGAAAAAATAAGGGGAAAGTGCAAAGGCAGTTGGGGCGAGTGAAAGGAAGAGAGAGACATTTAGGGTGAGAGTGAGGGGAGTGAAGCGGAGAAAGAAAGAGGGGGAAGTGTTAAGGGGTGAAAAAAGGAGGTGACTGAGGGAAAGAGAGAGAGAGAGGGGAGAAAGGAGGGGAAGTGAGAGAAAAGAAGAGAGAGAGAGAGAGAGAGAGAGAGAGAGAGAGAGAGAGAGAGAGAGAGAGAGGAGAGAGAGTTGACAAGGAAGGTTAATAAGGTTAGCATAAGATTGGTAGTGAAGTGAGCGAGGGAATTGATAGGGGTGGAAGAAAGAGGAATTGACGATGAGAGAAGAATGGGAAGAAAGCGAAAAAAGTTGGAAGAGGTAGGTGAGGGAGCGAGGGCGGTGGTTGGAGGGAGCGGCGGAGAGGGGAGGTGGTGAGGGTTAGGGGTTGTGGGGTGAGAGAGAGGTTGTGGAGTGAGGGAGAGGGGAGGCTTTGGGGGTGAGAGAGAGGGGAGGCAGGTAGGGTAAGAGAACCATTATCAGCTGGTATAGTACTGCGGGTGAGCGTGGCGAGTGTATCACCACCACAGTCGGCGGCCCTGAGTGGCTCCGTGGCGCCTCCAAGCGGCCGGCCCTTGAACTACTCAGTGTCTCGCAGCGCGCAGTATTGACAAGAAGTGTTCGTCTGTTTGTCTGTCAGGGGAGACTTGAGCGACCTGATTTATTACGTCATAATCTAGAGCTTGCGTCTGTTTTTGAAGAGAAACTCTGTCCCAGAGGGCGTATCCCAACCGTTATTGCCTTCAGTTCTTCCGACAGGGGGACATAAGAGTCAAAATTGGTCTGGCAGTGTCAACTACGGCAGGATCCTACTTGGTGTCTAGCACCCGACCACTCGGGCAATTATGTCCTCTTCGTCAGGAGGATCCAAAGGCGAGAATTGCCTAGCGGTCGTCCAGTAAGGCCCGATAGTGGCAATAAATGCAAGCCGGGTAAATGGGCCGGGTCGCCGTGATCTGTGGATGGTTCATACAACTTGCCTTAGGCCTAATGACTCCAGACAAGCCCCGAGCCTTCAGCCGCGCCACACCCCGCCCATAAAGATACGCCCATGTTTACCCTCCCCCCACCTGCCACCCATAAACACTACACGCCCACCGCCCGCTGCCGCCGCCGCCGCCGCCGCCGCCGCCACCATCGCCAACACCACCACTCCCACGCCTCCAACCTTGCCCCTTGGCCCTCGAGCTCTTTCTCGCAACTTTCATTCATTTTCAGCAGGAAATATTGATCAGCTGGTTTCTCATCACGTTAGCTTGCCGAACCTCGCATCAGTGGTCGGTGGCAAACTTGATTTTTTTTAATGGCACCGATATATTGATGAGAAACCATGGTTCTATAGCGCGTTCTGGGCACGCGAGCGCGGCTCCAGATGGTCGTTAGTAATAGCAAAATTTGTTAGTTTATTATGCATACTGAGGATTCGCACTTTACCTCAAAGTAATTGTATTATTTTGCATATTATGTATGATTTTACTATTTATTAATATGCGATGGTCAGCGGATGGCACTCAGAGTCATCTTGATGTTGCCATAACAAATGCATCACCAAATCGAAGCTTCGGCTCGGCACCAACGAGCGCTTGGCTCCCTCCCCCCAAAAAACTACCCCCGTGCTCGGACAAAACATTTTTTCCGAATCACACTCTTATTAAGTTCTCCAGCAATCTCCACGACGAAGCCATAACTGCTGTTAAAGTTGCGGTGGCCACATTCCGGTTAATTCTCGAAGTCAGGCGCCGTTTAGACGAACCGACTGTATGAATTAATCAGTGCAATGATTATAGGCTCGGAAGGATTGGGCGATAGTGGGAAAGCGGCTGACTGATTGGGCCGCGAGACGAGGACGGCGGTTCTTCCGTGGCGCTAAGCGTATAATTTCTCATGATTTATCACAATCTATACTTCCGCTTTATGGCAATATTTGTGTTGGTGCGAAATCCCGTCTTCTCCGGCGAAGCGAGCGCCACGTCCCCCGTGAGCGGCCGTCGCCACCGTGCCAGTGTGAAGGACAGGTTCCATACGGCGGGCACCCTTTCACCTTAACACCGTAGCATCTCTTCAGCCTAGTGCTGCTTCACCCTGGCACCTCTTGACCCTAGTGCCACTTCACCCAAACATCCCTCGCCGGTGCCCAGGTATCCGTGGACCCTCAACATCATTACTTCACAAAACCTGAGTGGTGGCTAAATCGTCGACTTAATCGCTTCGCCCGTTATGTCCCTTCCTATACCCTTGACGTAGTGCCCATTGCCCCCCCTCTCTCTCTCTCTCTCTCTCTCTCTCTCTCTCTCTCTCTCTCCTCTCTCTCCTCTCTCTCTCTCTCTCTCTCTCTCTCTCCTCTCTCTTCTCTCTCTCTCCTCTCTCTCTCTCTCCTCTCTCTCTCTCTCTCTCTCTCTCTCCTCTCTCTCTCTCACTCTCTCTCTCTCTCTCTCTTCCTCCTCTCTCTCCTCTCTCTCTCTCTCTCTCTCTCTCTCTCTCTTCCTCTTTCTTTCTCCTTTTCTCTTTCTCCTTCTCTCTCTCTCTCTCTCTCTCTCTCTCTCTCTCTCTCTCTCTCTCTCTCTCTCTCTCTCTCTCTCTCTCTCTCTCCATTTGTGTGTATGCACACACACACACATACATACATACATACATACATACATACACACACTCACACACACACACTCACACACACACACTCACACACTCACACACGCACACACACCACACACACCACACACACACACACACACACACACACACACACACACACACACACACACACACACACACACACACACACACACACACACACACACACACACACACACACACACACACACACACACACACACACACACATACATACATTCATACATAAATACATACATACATACATACATACATATATGCATATAAATACATACTGTATGTATGTGTAGGCTATGCATATATGTATATATTTGTGTGTATGCGTGTGTGTGTGTTTGTATGTGAGTGTTCCCTTGAGTGGGTCTCCTTGTTATGTCAGTTTCCACCTGAGGGAGATCTTTCCCGGTGAAGGTTCTCCCCCCTCCCCCTCCCCCCGGCTCCGCCTCTAGTGTTGGTCTTCTAGTGTAAGATCCCTTCTCCCATCCCCTCCCCCTTCCCCCCCCCTTCCTCTTCCCCCTTCCCCGTCCCCCACACCCCCTCCTCGGTGTAGGTCTCTCTCCCTGTGTAATCGGGTTCAAAGTGAACTCTTGCGCAGCCCGGGCCGTGAAGTGGCGGTAATTTATAATGCCATTTGTATTATTTATGTCAGGCGGGACAGGAGGTAAAAGTGGAGCTCTGGGGGATAAAGTAATGACAGTATGCAGACTCCCGAGCGCTGCCATTGAAGGATTTTTATTCTCTTTGGGGATACAGGCGGTGGCTCTCTCTCTCTCTCTCTCTCTCTCTCTCTCTCTCTCTCTCTCTCTCTCTCTCTCTCTCTCTCTCTCTCTCTCTCTCTCCAGACACAGGTGATAATGATGATGATGATGATGATGATTATGACAATGACAATGATAATGAAGATGACGATGTTGATGATAGTGATAATTATGGTAGTAATAATAGTAGTAATGATGATGATGGTGATGATAAGAAATATAATTATTATAATGATTATAATGATAATGGTAATGATAATGGTGATAGTAATAAGTGCTACTTCTAATAATAGTAATGATAAATGATAATGATAATGATAACAAAAACAACAGTAACAATAATGATAGCAATAATGATAATAATAATAATTATTATTGTTATTATCATTGTTATTGTTATAATAATAATAATAATAATTATTATTATTATTATTATTATTATTATTACTATTATTATTATTATTATTATTATTATTATTATTATTATTATTATTATTATTATTATTATCATGATAATGATGATAATAATATTAATAATAATGATAGTGATAATAATAATAATAATAAAAACAACAACAATAATACGAACATGATAAGAATAGAAATAATAATAGCAGTGATAATGATAATAATATTGATGATACAAGTCAACAACAACAACAAAACAATAATAGTAATAGTTATGATGGTACAGACAACACCACAACAATGAAATAAATAACAGCAATACAGAGAGCAACAGTAACAATTATTATTAATAACTATAACATCTCTGAATGTGGATTGGTTTTAAGTTCACAGGCAGCTTATAGAAACGCGATGGGAATAAACTGTGGGGCTTTGTGTGTTATGGAATCTACTTCAGCTACGAGAAATCCATGCCATCTTTGTATTATCGACACTTTAAAACCTTCACAACGAAATGAGTGAGTTGGCACCCAGATGAAGGCACTTCCTCAGAGCCGGCAGCGAAGTGAGAGTGCTGACTGTTAATGCCATTTCATCTGGCGTGACGTTGATGAAGATATACACATAAATGTAATCAAAGTTATGTTGTCTAGAACTTGCTCAGACGTTTTAAACCCAGTAACTCATTTTTCCTCGAAATTAAGCACGTCTTACTATTTTTTTGTGTGTTGAGTGCAAGACGCCTATCACACGTCAAGCCGCGTGGACGTGGACTCCATCAGTGGTTACGTGAGGCCAGCCCTCCTTCTCTCTCTCTTCCCTCCTTTCTCTTCCCCCTCTTGCTTGTCTACCTCCCCCCTCCCCTTCCCCTCTGGCTGGCCTCTCTTTCTCTTCTCTCTCTCCCCTCCCTTGACTGTCTGTCTGTTTGTCCTTTTTCTCTCCCCTCTCCCTCGTTTCCCTCCCCTCTTCCTTGTCTGGCTCCCCCTCTCTACTCCTTCACTATCCTTCCCTTTCTCTTTTTCTTTTCCCCTTCCCTCTCCTCGCCATTCTTGCTTCCTCTTGGCTTTCTCTACTTTCTCCCCACATTCTTTTCGTGTCTTTATCCACTTCTCTCTCCTCACAACCCGCTTTATCACATTTTTTCCCCTCGTCCTTTGTTTGTTCTTCATTTATCTTGCATTCACTCCTCCTTCTCGCCATTTTTCTCTCGACTGCCATTCCTCCTTATCGTTTGTTTAGTTCATTTTGCTACCCTCTTTATTGTTTTTTGTTTTTTTCATATATTATCTTAGCTCTGTTGTTGCCTGTCCAGCGTTATTTTTCTTGTTTATTCCCAGTGGCCTTCCCTCCTTTCCCCTCAGAACCCCACCTCAACCCTCATTCCGTGAGTTCTTCCCTCACGTCCCTCTCCCGTCGTTTAGTGTCGTGTGTGTTGGTGTCCCCCCCTCCCCCAACCCCCCTGCTCTGTAATCCCCTTCTGGCGAGTCCGCTCCTCCTCCCCCGTAACGTTCCCCTTCTTTATTGCCCTCTGTGTCAGTCTCCCCTTTCCACCCTCCTTCTCTTTTCCCCTCCCATCCCTAAACTCTGTTTTCATTGCTTGCGGTTAATGATCTTTTAACACTTACAGTCTATTTTGCCCATTCCTTATCCCCTCGTATTGCTAATTAGCCCTGGATGTTCTTTAATCTATGTTTCGCAAGAATTCCAGGCAACGCAATTTTTACTCGTGGCACCTCAGGTTATTCATGAAATCGAAGTCTTCTTAGATCAGCAGGCACACTTTGAGCCTCAAATTTCGTTTTTCTTGTATCCACAGCTTTCACTTTTCAGTCACCTTTTCAGCTTGCGGCGTTTAACCCTTTCCGTGGAACACAGTTTCTCCCTTTTTAAGAGATTATTCGCTCTTGGAATTTTTTCTTCTCCCGCAACGTCCCTTTTCTCATCACTCACGCAGCATCATGGACTGCCATCACCTCCAGACTCCATCTATATAACATTTCCTCCGCCAGCCTGACCTCTCAGAGACACACGCACTTATAGCTAATGGGATCTTCAGATGCCTTCGGGAAGGTTCTCCGGCCATCCTTGTTCAACATAGCCTCATCCTCGGGGCTAACCCTGAGTCATCCTTGAGTGGTTTTGGCTCATCTTTCAGTAAATGGGGATCCATGATGGTCAGACCAGGTCAACTTCCTTGAACTAGTCCATGCGAAGTCATTATAGGTCACACTTTCGGTGACATGTAACACCACTTACTTTGGTCAAACTCAAGACATCATTTCAGCTTTACGGTCGCACGTGTCTACGTGTGTCAGTTGCTTCGGTGATATTTCTCAAGTGGAAGGAATTCAAGATCTATTTGTATAAAACGAAAGGTTATACAGACACATAGACTCCACGCAAGACTTGAACCAAAGACATCCCACGCACTTTCAGGCAAATTACTCGAGCGTGTTTGTTGCACCCAACTGGTATATTACCTTAGTTGAAAATGATATCTAGTTCTGAAAAAGTCTAAGCTACACGCAATATGTGAAATATTTCCAAGGAACCTGAATTTTCCCTTCCACTGGTCGTGATAATGAGTTGTATGGAGAACAAAGTAGTGGGTTCTGTCAGGAGATGGAGCACCCCCTTCTCCTCACCCCTCTCAACCCCCACCTTTGGGGAGTCATGTGGGCTGATTGATGACTGCCATTGAGGAAATAGTTTGACAGCGTCCGAAATATACACTTAGCGGAGCGTAGAGAAGGTTTTATTCCTGTGTCCTTATGATATATACCGTGAGGATGACACTAGATAGCGAGACAGGAAGGCGTTTATGATCCAGGGGAAGGAGGGGGGAAGGGATGGTGGCACAACTTACGCACACACGCACACACGCACGCACACACACGCACGCACACACGCACGCACGCACGCACGCACGCACGCACACGCGCGCACACACACACGCACACACACGCACACACACACACACACACACACACACACACACACACACACACACACACACACACACACACACACACACACACACACACACACACACACACACACACACACACACACACACACACACACACACGATTTTTTAAAATGAAATCTCAAGGAATGCATCCACAGCCATTTCCCGACATCGCATCAACGTACGATCTACAAAAGCGTCGTACTTTTAGCAAGTCCTTCTTGATATCGACATTCCCATGTTCGGCCTTTTATAAGATACATTTATCTATATGACAGAGGCCAGTGACCAATATTTAAATGAAAGTTAACCACAAAAATGCATCAGAGGCAACGTACGTAACTTGATGACACCTTGGGCTGATGTCCGGACGATCTATGGGTAGATAACATTTTTCTTTGGGGAGGCCAACCCGTCAGCCCTCCAGCCGTCATTGTCGTTTATTGCGCCCCAAATAACAAATGCGTCTGTCCATGACACTGGAATGGCCCCGGGTCACATTATCCATCCCCTCGACACTGACCTGACCTCATTCCCCTCCTTATTTATTACAGCAAAACCCGGGTCATCATGTCGCAGGATCGAAGTCATAAGTCTCAAGCGAGAGGTCAGACAAAGGCGGGTCTCCTGCTTCACAGATCCGAGATAAGAGACGGTTCCGGCTCAGGCTGGATCAGCTTCATCGTGATGTCGGAGCTCGAGCGCCTGTAGATCCCGGGGCGGAGACTGGGGGCGGGATACGAATGTTATGTTGAATTGGGGGAGACCGGCGAGATTGAGGAACTCGGGGGCTGCGCCACCGAGGATGGGGAGTCCCGGGCACGTCTCACTTGGGAATGGTACAGTCGTTGAGGCTTTACCTGTGTAAAAGATTTTTGAATTCTTGTCCCTGCGAGAGGGAACCGTAGGAAATAAGAGAATAGCACTTGCGAAACAAGCAGGCGCAACGAGCCCTTTCTTTAGAAATTCCGTTTAAAAGATAAGTCTTGAAATCGGAAAACGACATGCAGAGTCGCTCTTGTAAAATGGTTGACGTGAGTGGAGGCTTCAAAGGGCATGCGAGTCTGGTGGTTTTTGGCCCTTCGTGAAGCCTCGCTGTTATGGAACGGACAACAAAGAGGCTAATCTGGAAAGCGCTCCATAAACTGCAACTGGAATGATTTCGGTTTAAGTTTCATGGAAATCGGTCAGCAAAGTGGGTCGTTCTAAGAGTGAAATAACGAACCGACGTGATGGTTATTTTTTATTTTTTGCTTTCCTTTCTTTCTCTCGTCCATGAATGTTCTGTTTTATGGAATGGGGCGAGGAAGAGGGTAATTTTGAAAGTGTAAGATTAAGAGCACGAGGAACATTTTTTTCTGAGGAGAATGTTCAGTTTTATGGAATGGGTCAGCCAAGTGGGGTAATTTTGAAAGTGTAATATTAAGAGCAAGCAGGGAGATTTTTTCCCGCTGTGAATGTTGAGTTTTATGGAATGGCGGAGCAAAGAGGGTAATTCTGGAAGTGCAAGATAAAGGGCGGGGAGAACGCTGCAAGGAACACCCAAACGAGACCATTTCCCGGGAGTACTTAGCCTACCTCTGGAGACTGTAGTGTCTGCTTGCACATGTCCACCGCATAAACCTGGAGCCGCACCCGCGCCTCTTGACACCCGGCCACAACCACCGGCCGACGCTCATTCCAGCTTTTGTTTTCTCCAACCTCGAAATTTTGCTGCTGTCGCCGGTCTGCCTTTTCTTCTGTCCCGGTTCTCAATTCCCCCTCATCTCCTAAAACATCGCTCTCTCCTTTTGTTTCGTACCCGCTTCAAATTTCTGTTCACATCACCTTAAACGACGTTTTGACAACATAGTCGAATTTCTTTGGCAAGTTTTACCATCCCACCTATACATCACCTCTCAATCATCTCGCCCGAAAAAAAATGTATATCTACTCACCTTTTCCCCTTCTATCTTCACAAAAGCTGGAGCAGCCGTCCATCCGTCTGCCAAGTAAATAGCTCTCCCATTGGCACCCTCCTAGAAATCTACACCACCTTTCTCTTCACCAAACTTTGCTTCCAACATCATATCCCTCCCTGTCCCTCGACCCTCGCGGCATAGTGCCTCTCTCCTCGGGGAAGTCCGGCTCTCCCCTCGCCCTTACGCTGTGGAGCAGGTACGAGTTGGGGGAAAGAGGAGGAAGGGGAGCGATGAAGGAAGGGGAAAGGGATGGGGAATGGCCGGGGCTGGGAGGAGGAGTGTCTCTCGGGGATGAGACCCATATCATTATGGGATAACAATAATCGTTACCTGTTTTGTTTGATTGAGGAGAACTTCGCCTGAGTTCCTTTGATAGGAGGAGGAGCTTTCCGTCGGCTGTGGGCGCGAGCTGAAGTATCTGAGGCCCTAGAGGTTGTGGCAGATATGGTTATGGGGGTGAAGGTAGTGCCGGGGCTGTGTGGCTTACCGGGTGCCGGGGAGAGGCTGACCTGCTGTGTAAGGAGAATTTCTGACCTTTTTTTTAGAGAGAGATTCTCGCCTGCTTTGTTGAGAGACTTGCTGACCGGCGACGGAAGGTAAAAATCCCTACCTATTACACTAGGGGAAATGAGGATCTATTGTGTGAGAATTGCTGTACTGCTGTGAGAAGAGAACTGCTATGGACGAGGTAATGCATAGCGAAACAGTGGTGATCAAAGAAAAACCTGCAATAGGGAGATGGTGAGAAATGATATAATAATTGAGGGAGACAAGATGGGAGGTAATAAGGAATCAGAAAGTGGATAACAAACCAGAAAGGAGTCCTTTGGAAATAGAAATACGTTAAAAGTTGATATAGAATAAGCTAGCGTAGCATAGCGGAAAGTTGATATAGGGAGAGAAAAAGTGAGAGAAAGAGAGAGAGGGCGACATCATTAGGGTAGTCAGAAACTTAGGGAAGGTGAGCATGATGGAAGAGCGGCGCTAGTGCGAAGGGGAATATGATAGGAGGGAAAGAACTCGTATTGAGAAGCACGAAAATAATTATTGGTAGTGCTATGTTGTTGATTGTGTTGGTTGGTAATAGTTGTGATGTGTTCAGAGGAAACAGTGTGACGATAGTAACCAGCTTAGCCATAAAGATAGTGTTGATGAGACATGTATAGTGTGAAGCGAACAAAAGTTGTCAAAAATGTAAGAGCGTCTTGCAGCAAACGGGAGACAAGTGCAGGCGCGAGAAAAGAGGGAGAATAAGAGGCTGCAATAGTGCTGGTGCAAGAGAAACTGTTGGCGATGCGGGAGGGATTTGCGTTGGCGATGGTGAGGCAAGAGGTAGTGCCGGTAGTGTAGCGTGTTGGTCCAAACCCGAACGAGCTCCATAATTCGCGGGCAAGTGGTCTTTAGGGTGCAAGAAGGACGAGCGAGACGCGCCGGCCACGGACGACTTGACAAGACTTGAGGAATACGAGGAAAACTATCGAGCTGTAAGGAGCCGGAGGAGGAGGGGTGGTGGGGAAGGGGAGGGGGGAAGAGAAGGAGGAGGGAGGGAGGTGGGAGAGAAGGACGAGGAGGGGGCGGGTGGAAGGGGAGGAGGTAGAGGAGCATGAGGGAGTGAGAGGGGGAGGAGGGCCGCCGAAGGTGATGTGGGCGAAGGGGGAAAGGACATTGCGATCCGAGATGCCGGGCGGAGGAAATGTAATTGGATCCAGCGGGCAAAGAGGGGATGCCTAAGGCATGATATGATTCATTTGCATTCCAGTTTTTGATAAGCTTAAAGAAAAAATACAACCGCGAAAAAGAAAACTTTCGAGCGTAAAAAAAGCACGAAAGAAACCCGAAGATCTACGGACAGTCGAGGGAGACGGCGTCCGGTCAGATATAGACGTCGGCGAGAGGCAGAGGCGTCCCTGTTTGAAACATCGCAGACCACTAATAAATCAATCATCAAGGGCAATCTCCAGAGATAATAGACCAAACCCTTAAGGGATGAAATTGCACTTGAGTACCAATTATGGAATCTAGTTATTGCGAGAGTTCAGTGTAATTGCATTAGCTGTATTACTATTATTCAGGTAATTATCAGTAATCCATTTTCTTTGTTGCGGCTTGGAAAATTAATATTGGTAACGGAAATTCGCGGCTGTATATTCTTGCGGTTAACACCTAATACAAAGCCTTTTTCCAGTCCATTAATCCATCAATAAATACTGAAACGGAACTCGACCTCCTTGCGGATCCCCGGATGGACGATGTTCATCGCAGGCGAAGGCATCGCCGGAGGCCTTTCCCCGAAGGCGTCTCCCGAGCGCCGTGCCATTTGCGCCTTCAAACCGCCGCCGCCGCTGCGAGATCCGGCCCGGGTCGGGAGAGCGCGGATATCGGATAGCGGGTATTGGCGCGCCTCAAGCGTTCGCGCAGGGTTCGGATACATGCTCATTTGGGGCTGAATAATGACAATGATTTAGGTTGTAAGTGTAATGTAACTATCCTTGGTGACCAGTGGTTGAGGGCCATAGCGACTGACTTACTGCTTGTCTGATGAGTGTCTTTGGAGAGTTTCTAGCAATCCGTCTTGGGTATTTACGGCCACAGTCATTTGATAGGCGGGCATTACTCCATAAATACGTATCATCACGGTATGGATGTTCGTGCTCACCTTGATTAATTAGCGTCTCCTGCGCGAATGATAATGGAACTGCAAAGGTTCTGAAAGCGGGCCGATTGAATCCTAAACAAAACTCGCATACGTAAGTCCGTAACGAGCAGTTGTGCCGGATTTTAACTAGGGTTATTAGGCTGGCTGCCTGGCCGTCCGTTGGCCTTTTCCGGCGGCCGGCGGAATGTCGACTTGAAAAAAATAATATAATTTGATATCGAGGTAGATTTCCGATATTCCTTCAGGCAGTGTGGGTTCTGTGTATATTTTCCCCCGCACCCTTTTCTCCATCTCTGACTGACGGTTTCTGTCTCTGTAACCCCCCCCCCCCTCTCTCTCTCTCTTTCTCTCTCTCTCTCTCTCTCTCTCTCTCTCTCTCTCTCTCTCTCTCTCTCTCTCTCTCTCTCTCTCTCTCTCTCTCTCTCTCTCTCTCTCTCTCTCTCTATGTTTTTCTTCTTCATATCAGCCTTGATATATGCGTGTAAACACAAGAGCGCATGCTGCACCATACGGGATTGTGCCGGGTATCACCGCACACATCTCGCACATACCTGTTATTACCATCCTTCATTGCCATTATATAGATAGAGTGTTGCTGCGGTACCATTTCTGCGAGTGCAAACCATTCTATTTTATTAATAATCACAAGGTGGTGCACGTACTACGGCGTTTCCAGCAGCGGGAACTGTAATGTTAGCGCGAGAGATCCTTGTCTTTGCCGCTAATACATGCACACACAAACTGTGTCATTTTTGCAGTGTGGTGTAGCCTTTGTGTTTTGTCTTTTCTTAATATTTGGGCGGGGACGTGTGTAGGGAGGGAGGGAGGGAGAATGAGGGTGAGAGTGGGAATGAGGGTGAGGGTGAGAGTGAGAATGAGGGTGAGGGGGTGAGTGAGAATGAAGGGTGAGTGAGAGTGAGTAAGTGAGTGAGTGCGTGTGAGAGTGAATGTGAGAGAGAGTGAATGTGAGAGAGAGAGAGAGAGAGAGAGAGAGAGAGAGAGAGAGAGAGAGAGAGAGAGAGAGAGAGAGAGAGAGAGAGAGAGAGAGAGAGAGAAAGTTGCTTTATGGTCCTGTATCTCGTAGCCTTCCGTAACGACCCCCTGACG
>NC_051391.1:20320520-20325520 GCF_015228065.2 Penaeus monodon | reverse complement strand
TGTTGTTTTGTTATTATTTTATTATATTGTTATTATTATTGTTGTTGCCACTACTATCATTATGATAATAGTATTTATTATCATTGTTGTTAAGATGGTGATGATAATGATATAGTAATAATAATGATAATGATAATAATAATTATTATTATTCAATTAACATTGTTATTTTTATTATTATTATTGTTAATGATAATGTTATTATTATCATTATTATTATTATTATTATTATTATTATTATTATTATTATTAATTATTATTATTATTATTATATTTTTATATATTTATTATTATTATTATATATTATTATTATTATTATTTATTATTATTATTATTTTATTATTTATAATTATTATTTTATTAGTTATTATTATTATTATTATTATTATTATTTATTATTTATTATTATTATATATTATTGATTTATGTATTATTCTTTTTTATTGTTATTATTATTTTATTATTTTGTTATGTATTTTTGCTTATTTATTGTATATTTATTGTTATTCATTGTTGTTATGTTATTATGTTATTGTTATTTATATGATTATATTATTGATATTTATGCTGGATATACTATGTATATTTTTAAAATTATTATTCATTTTATTATTGTTTTATTATGTGATTGTATTATTGTCATTAAGTGTATATCATATGATATTATTTATATTATTATGTAATATATTATTAATATATAATTTATGATGTAATATAAGTGTAATTTCATTATGTGTAGAAGCATAATCATATGTAACTTATATATATATATATAAAAATGATAAAAGTTTGATGTATTTAATGATGACAAGAATAACAGATTATGTCAAATGATATATACAGGAATAAAAGATACTTATGTGAAAATAAATGAATGATGACTATACAGAACAAAACAACACACACACACACACACACACACAAAACAAACACACTAACGGAACTAACAATAAAATACACATTCACACACCACACACAACAGCATAAACCAGCAAACAGCAACCAGCAAAGCAACATGTAGCTGCACGCAGACATCTAAAAGACACGTTTCCTGAAACACTTGAACACTGCTTTATGTAGTTTGGTACTGTGGAGAGGGTATATGTGTTGAGCACATGCAGTATGGACGAGGATGTATGCTGCTCACTGGCAGGACTTAAAATGGACAGGTTTGAAGACATTGTGTAAGTAGAGGGATGCTGGGAAGACCGAGAGACGTTAGGAAAATTGTGTATCTGTTTGAAAACACCGATGATGATAAGGCAGGTGAGTGCAGGTGGCCATGGGAAAGTGCAGGAGGGTTAGCTGTGACTGACGAGTCTGGCCTGAATACTTTTGTTTTTTTATTTCATTTTTTCACTGTATACTATTTTTTTATCAGTTGGTCACGTTTCACGTAAGAACAAGTCTTTATTACCAGAATTCCTATCCTGAATGATGAATAGAAAATACATTATTTATGCAGTACAGAAAGTTGAAATGTCACACACGAGACCTCTCTCTCTTTATCATGTCTTGATAATGAGTCCACTTGATTTATGATGGCATTTTATGACTCCTCAGCATTAATACAATGACCATGGAAGAAACATTTTGGTGTCTACATATCGTAAAATATTCAGAGGAAAAGTAGGATTATCAGTGATCAGCACTGCGCTACGCTATAGTTTAAGAACCAGTACTTATTATAATCTTAGTCTGGCTGTTTTGTGACTGTTGCTTTTAAAACTGTTCATGAGCAAGTTATTAATGTGAATGGAATTTGTGCCATGAGTGCTCTCCAAGTTAAAAGGGGCTTTGATCATCTTTTAGAGTCGATTTTATCTCGAACGGTTATTCCTGTGATTTTTTGCACATCTTTTCTTTTCTTATAAAAACTCTCAAATAAGAACCACGTTTCGGATAAATTATTCACAACCGCGACAGACCATTAGTGTGCGCTATGTAACCGTGAAGAGGCGGAGTGCGGGCGAGGAGGCAACGCCAAGGGTCACAGTTATACTTGAGATTCTCAGCGTGTTCCTGTCCGTGTTGGTTTTTGTCCGAGTGGCAGCAAGACGGCCGCTGACGTACCTTTCACCTCTCAAGGGCGCTGCGCCGCCAACACAAAGAGCAGCGTCACTGCATTATAAAGCCAACCATCGAGGGCCGAATACTAGTCAATGGTTAGGGTTGTAATTACTGGACATAAACCATGGACGGAGCTGGACAGATACCTGGGCTGCGACGACGAAGGTGACCATGTCTCCGACTATAATTACAGTGCGAGATCGTACATGGTGTGGCCTCCTGCCCCGCCGCGCGACCCGCCGCTCGGCCGACCCTCCACCGAGCCCGGCGACCTGGAATGACACTGCAGCTCCTGAGGGAGGGCGGAGGGAGGCGGCGGCCGTAAGTGGCGGGGGAATGGTGGTGGGGCGATGGTGATGCCGGCTGTTAGCCGTGGTGGGGGACTGTGACTGCGGCCCTTTGGATGGCTGGTATCATTGTCCAATGTTTTTAATACCCTGCTATTCTTATTCATTTTCTTGTCATTAATGGTAATAGTAATGATAATAAAGATTTAAATAATAATAATTGTAATATTATTATTATTGTTATTATTATTATTGTTATTATTATTATTATTATTATTATTATTATTATTATTATCATTATTATTATTATTGTTGTTATTTTCATTATTATTATTGCTGTTGTTGTTATTTATTATATTTATTGCTGTAACTATTATCATCATTATTATTATTGTTATCAGCATTAGCATTAGCAGTAGTATAGTTATAGTACTCATTATTATTTTCTTTACAATGTCATTATAAGTACCTTTTTATTTTTAATGAACTGTTATTGTTTTTATTATTACTAATATTATTTTTGCTATTATTATTATCGTAACTGATGTTGTTATTACTTATTAGTGTCACAATTTTCATAGCGTGTTATTAATATTATTATTATCATTATCATTATTACTGCCGTTGCCATTATTATTGCTATCCTTATCATTATTATTTTTTTTTTTATTATTATTATTATTATTATTATTATTATTAGTTATTTGTTAGTTTCTTTGTTTGTCAACCGGATTATGTCCAAAAAATAATCGAATAATAATGTTAGAAGAAAATAGGTAGATAATAGATGAACAAATAATAGTAAATGATAATGGTTGGATGTGGATGGTGGGTCGAATCCGCTTGTGTATATGTGGAAGGAAAGGACGCGTTGCCTTTGAAAAAGAGATACATGATATATTTATTATTTACTTAGTAATTATTATTATTATTATTATTATTATTATTATTATTATTATTATTATTATCATTGTTGTTGTTGTTGTTTTGTTATTGTTGTTATTATTATTATTATTGTTGTTGTTGTTGTTATTGTTTTATTATTATTATTATTATTATCATTATTATTATTATTATTATTATTATTATTATAAGTTCTTCTTCTTCGTCTTTTTTTTCCTCTTCTTTTTTTTTCTTCTTCTTCTTCTTATCATTATTATTATTAGTAGTAGTAGTAGTATTGTTATTATTATTATTGTTATTATTATTGTTGTTGTTATTATTATTATTATTATTATTATTATTGTTGTTGTTGTTGTTGTTGTTGTTGTTGTTGTTATTATTATTATTGTTATTGTTATTGTTATTATTATTTTTTTTTTATCATACCATTATTATTATTATTATTATTATTATTATTATTATTATTATTATTATTATTATTTTATCATCACCATTATTTTTTTTTTATCATCACCATTATCATTATTTGTATTATCATTTTTATCATCGTTATTGTTGTTATTTTTGCAATTATTACTAAGAAAATTATTATTATATTTATTATTTTTATTATCATGATTATTACAATCTTTTGTGATAGTGATACGTTTTTTTAAATATTACGGCGTACGTGTTTATCATGATGCTTCATATATTTTGTCATTTTCAGAAATTCAGTATATTTATCGCGATAATTTACTGTGTAAACGCTAATACACATAGATCCATTGTTTTGGTATATTGTAATATTTATTTATTTTTTTCATTTATCTGATTTCTTCTTTTTCGTTTTCTTAGTAATATTTTAACAAGTGTTTTTATTATGGTCTTTTTGGTGTCGTCATTATTATTATTATTATTTTTTTTTTATTGTGGGGATTATTAGTGTTTTTACTGTTGTATTGTTGTTTTTGTTAATGTCATTATTACCATCATCACTTCTACTTTTATTATTACTACTGTTGTTATAGTTACAGTTATTATTATTATAGCTGTTGTCACTGCTATTTTTAAAATTTACATTTCATATTAACGCGAGTATTACAACCACAGGCACACTACTATCTTGTTTTATTGATAGAAAGGTTATCGTCGTTTTGTTGATTGGGATTAATTATTTTTCACTGCTGACCATCATCTACATTTATTCAGAAGTATTTACTATAATATTGCACGTGATGAAGTGTATGGTTCCTAAGCAGCTGATCGATTGTCGCATGGTAATGACCTGCTCTGCTGGAAGCCTTTCCCCCGCGCGCGTGCGCGTCAGATCACGTCCCTCTGTGATGCATGCACTGGCCGCCTCACTCGCCTCCAATTATTATGCAGAAACCCCTAGCCTCGGCGGCCGCCCTGCCCCCTCCCCCTCGCAAAGACACTCGCTTCCGAAAGTCCCCGCCCAAATTACTCCGCGCGTCATTAAAAGTCTTTTTCGGCGGCCCTCCTCCCTCCGGCGCCCCCGCCCCCGAGGCTGCGAGCCCGTGGTGGAGGCGTGGTGCCCGGTGGGTGTTGCGCGTGGGGGTCCGGCGGAAACTCGAGTTGTATATCATAGTGCAGTTTGTCAGGTAGAAAGAGTGGAATGACCCAGATATAAAGTTGAGGATTCCGGTTTTTGCTGGCGGGGGTGAGCGCAGGATGATGGATGCAGCGAGTGGCCGTGGCCGCGGGGCAGTAGTGGATAGTTTACACCCTAACTATCCC
>NC_051391.1:20313020-20315520 GCF_015228065.2 Penaeus monodon | reverse complement strand
CAAATTTATTTTTCGATTCTTGCTACCTCGCCATAGTCTTTTCTGTAATGACAAATTTAAGAATATCCCTGTATTTCCTGATCTCACAAACCGCCAGCGTATACTGGAAATACCCTCTCGCAGTTTACATCCTGGTCCCAAGGCGTCGCCAGACCGTCCCTGCAGCGTCACATTTCCATCACATTTCCAGTAGTGTCGCCTCCTTCCTCCGCCTTCACACACGACCTTCGTCATCGTCCCATCAGACTCGGCTGAGGTCAATCATTTAGATATCGTGAGGTCCATCTGACACCTGCAGGCGACACCACATATATCCTCATTATCGCTGCCTTTCTCCTCACCCTCACACCCACGCTCGTTTTCTTTTTTATTTTCTCGCATTTTCTTCACTCTCTTTGCGTTTCCTCTCGTTTTGTTGTATAAATTATACGACTAATTATTATTTTCGTGTTTTATCTTGCCAGATTATAAGATCAAAATTTTCCTGGTCTTGTGCCCCCGCCCTCGCTTCCTTCCACCCTTCCTTTCGGCATCTTCTTCATTTTCTTCAGATTTCTCACGTGTCTCTCTGCTCCCCCAATCGTCTTTGTCTTTCGGTTCTGATAACTCGCTTCTTATGTTCCTGCTTCATAATTAATTCATCACACATCCACCTGCTTTTCACGCATCGAGTGGGGCGAAATATTCTCGCTGTGGAGAGTGCGGGCGGAGGCTGCGATGGAGGATGAGGCTGTAAGGGCATAGTGGAAACCGTAGAGGAGACCAGGAAGTGGGTAGAAAAGGCCTGGCAGCGGTAGAGTGGCTGGAACGCTGCTATGGATACACTGGTGATACGTGGTTATGGCCAGAGGGTGTTGAAGTCCACAGGAAGTTTGAGGTTGGAGAGTGGAGGGCGGAGAAGAGGAAGGAGGGGGTGTGAGGGGGGATGTAGGAAGCGGGGAAAGGGACCTGGTGATAGATGGAGTCATGTCCTCTTAGTATCCGCCTTGAGAAGAGTCACGGCTCTCTTTTTGCCAGCCCCGAGGAACGCCGTATACTTGTTATACTTTTCCGATATGAAATACATTCAGAGTATTGCCAGACATAGCCTGGGAAGAGGCGATGTACGAATATACGGCCGTAAACATGTTAGAACGCTCGCTACGATGGGGAAATACTGGCCGAAGACTCATCTGCAGAGACGAGCTTTAGGTCGCGAAATGTTAATTGTATATCGTAAGTTACTTATTTACAGCGAGTTCAACATCCAGATAGCGAGAGTGACTAGGCCATAACAGGAGAACTTCGTTACAGCATTTAATGTGTTCGTTCCCTAGTTATATCCATTTGAGCGTGTAACAAATGCTTTAAAAATACATATGATTGGTTATGCAACGAGCGCCGTCCGGCCATAAGTCTTCGGTAATCGACGGAAATTCTCAATACGCGCGATAGTGTGTGTGTTGCCTTTGTTTGTTTGTCACGTTGCAAGAGCAATTCCGAGTCTGATGCGCGATTAACACCTGGACAGGCGCTGACAGAAGCGGCCTTCGCAACAACACCGAGGGAGGCTAAACAAAGAACTCTCACGCCCACATCTGAAGCAAAGGAAGATGTTGGCTACAATTAATTCATGATGCACATGTAGTACACCGCTCGTGGTACTATATCACGGCAGCAACGTTGTCGAATTACGACTATGATTTTTTTTCCCCCGAAACGCTCGTGTAACGACATTACCTCCGACCCTTGACACCGGCCACCAAGTAGCACTCGAGTATGGACAGTTCCTCGACATGGAGCGGGTGTGGCGATGCCGCTCTCCATGGCGGCCGCCTTCTTCTCCCTGTAATATTCATCATGTGCCCATCACAGAGCGGGAGATAACACGGCCTACGAAACCTTAAATTATGAGGTGGTCGTGACACCTTCATGCCACGCGGGGCTGTCAGTGTCCGCGGTTTTTGTGGGGTGCGCGGACGCCGTTTGGGGCGAGTGGTGCGCGGCGCCTCCGCTGGGGGCTCATGGCCATTTGCTCTAAACAGATTTCTTGAGTTTTTTATAAAAAATCTTCTCAAAGGAGATACGTGATGAGGATTATGAGATTTTACCTGATAAGATGTATGGATGATATTTGTTGTGAGTGGCTGATAGTGGTGAATATTGGGTTATTGTTATTTTTACTCTGTAAATTATCTGATGTGGCAACAAATATATTCACAGGGAATCTTTTTTAAGAATTGACTGAAGTTGAATATGAAAATGATTTGAGAATGTAAAAGATTGTAGTTTAGATCGTAAGTGTGACACAGAGTGATTATTACCTGAGGTCGCTGTGTCTGGAGCGAGGATGACGCAGTCGCAGTGCGCGCTGCGGCGCTGGGCTCAGGTGGAGTCTTGCAAGACGGTGGAAGTGGAGCAGAGGACGGCGGCGGACGCGTGTTGTTTAGTGTTATGTCCGGGCTGTTGCCGTCCATCACGCGGCCGCCGGTTCCACCTGTCAGGCGCGGACACCGGCGGC
>NC_051391.1:20300520-20303020 GCF_015228065.2 Penaeus monodon | reverse complement strand
GGGATGTTATGGTTCTTACTCAAGACAGAAAAAAACGCACTTAGGCCTATGGCTTTTGTTCCTTGCGAGCAGAATAAGATTTTATTTATTTATTTATGTATTTTAAGGTTGAGACTCAAAATAATTTGTTATAGAGCACAGGGACATATTCTTGTTCTTCTAGGTCGTTCGAAAGGTAATTTTAAACTAATACGCGTTGTGGAAGGAGGATGCAAAAGGAGCATGAGGGCGAGAGAGCAAGAGAGAGAGAGAGAGAGACAGAGAGAGACAGAGAGAGAGAGAGAGAGAGAGATACAGATATACAGAGAAAGGAGAGATACAGAGAGAGAGGAAAGAGAGAGAGAGAGAGAGAGAGAGAGAGAGAGAGAGAGAAAAGAGAGAGAGAGAGAGAGAGAAGAGAGAGAGAGAGAGAGAGAGAATACAGAGAGAGAGAAGGAGAGAGAGAGAGAGAGAGAGAGAAGAGAGAGAGAGAGAGAGAGACAGAGAGAAGAGAGAGAGAAAGAGAGAGAAGAGAGAGGAAGGAAGGAGAAGGAAGCGAACGGCATGAGAGACCCTGATGATAGATGGAACTTATACAAAAAAACACACATCGAGGTTTTGGGTACAGAACTAAATCAAAGAAAGTTGAACGTCATGCTGAACGATTAAACAAGATTTGAATATTTCAGGACCTCTTTAAACAAAGCTCGTAACGTTTCTTTTGTAAGGCTCATGCTGCGTTCAATCGAAATCGAATTCAATTTAATTCCTCACTGCCAATAGAGGTTGCAAGCGCCGCCGCGGTGCCGTTGCGTTTGTTGATATTCAGTGCGCCTCCGCCGGACAATTAACACATCTTTGTTGGGGAGCCGAGCTGCTCTTAATTACGGCCCGCAGAGGCCTGCCGTCGCCGCCATGATGGATAGTGCCAGGCGTCACTCACGCCCAGGACTGTGGGCTGTGGGGAAGAGGGGCGGTGTGGGCGAGGGCGCGGGGCATGTGGGAGCAGCAGCAGCGCCCCCGGAGAGAAGAAGAGAAGCGCGAGAGAACAGATCCAGGGAGGGAACTGCACGGGGCGGGAAATCGCGGAGATGCGTGGGATTGGGAGCCGAGGCCGAGGAATTTTGGGAGGAGGCGCCTTCATACGTATTCACTCATTTACTCACACACATCAAAAGCAACAAACTTAAGAGTTTACTAATTTGTCAAGCTTCGTTTGAATATATTCAATACAATTTCTAGCAAATATTGATGTAAATTTGATTATAAAAAAACATGTTGATTAAATGGATGATAAAGATGGCGATGGTGACAAACGCACACGAATAAGCCGAGAGAAGACACAGGAAGGGAAAAACGCAGCGCGGAGAGCGGACGTCGAGGCCTAGAAGAGGGTACAGATTTCACGGCGAAAAAAGTAATCGGATTGCCAATTGATCATATTTCGTCGGAGTCTCCTTTAACTCAATCGCCAACCCATTTGCCAATGCATTTATTCACCTATTCTTTCATCCAATCATTCATTCACTCCCTCGATCATTGGGTGAGTGAGTGAGTTAGCGGCGGCGCGAGTGAAAAAGCGGGCTGTGAGGTGTGAGGCGCCGCGCGTGAGCCACAAACAGTGATAAACTAGCACCTTCCGCGCTACACCTGTTGGGCGGCTCGTGGGCGTTCGGCCTTTGATCTCCGGTGATAGACGGACGGGGTAGGCGTTGGGCGTGACACTGAGTGGGCGGGGTATGGGCTAGGGGGCGTGGTTTGACGATGTTTATGAAATAGAAAGTGCAGATTGGGTGGTTTAGTTGGTTTAAGAAATCTTGCAAGATGAGCAGCTTAACGCCGGCGTCGACTTGTTTATGGCGTCTGGCGCGTTGTATTGGTGCTTCAGCTGAGCGAAGGTTCGGCCACATGACACCTCCGGGATCATGTGTACGTTTCCTTTCACAGACACACATAAATGTTTCTTATTATATATATTTGGTTTTTATTGCTCCGTCTGTCTGCGCGTGCACATACATCATGCCACACACATGCACGAACGCATATACGCAAGCGTAGCTAAAATCAAGATACACACGCCACTAGATTTTCAGTTTTATTTAATTTCTTATTTAGACAGAGCAGTTTATTTATACATGAATACATTTTTTTTCCAACACGAGCGGACAGCATGCCTCGGGTGAGGGGTAGATACTCTTCACTTTACATAAAAAGAAATATCTAGCGTATGTGGGAAACAGTCAGTAATCCAGACACGGGCGTGTTATGTGCAGGACATACGTGGCACCTGTCTTCCTCCCCCCTCCCCCTCCCCCTTCCCTGACACAGCCTCGGGGTTTATGCAAGAAGTGGGCGTAAATGCTATACCCTTCCAGATGTCGCTTGAGTAAAGGAGGTTTTAAGCATGGATATATACGCCAATTACCATCTCGCCTCGTCTTGAAGGAAGTAAAACAAATATGTACAAATGTGTTTGTATTTCGTATTTGCGTTCGAGGAGGACGGTGGCAACATCTGGCAT
>NC_051391.1:20293020-20295520 GCF_015228065.2 Penaeus monodon | reverse complement strand
AAAAGAGTAGGAGGAGGAGGAGGAGGAGGAGGAGGAGGAGGAGGAGGAGGAGGAGGAGGAGGAGGAGGAGGAGGGGGGGGGGGATGGCGTCTGCAGCAAAGGGTTCTGGGCCAACCGGTGCATAATAAAGGGGGGAGGGGGAGGGTCAAGGGGACGGCGTTGGGTGCCGGATTCTGATGGGTGATTTATCTGATGGGTGAGATGATAGGTGTGAGAGATAGTTAGGGCCGGGATGGATTTGGAAGTGGTGCTTAATTTGATGTATTTCAGGGGCTTTTCGACTGAAGGTTGATGGCGGCCGTGATCTCCGCTCTACCTGTTTGCTGCCTTTCACGAGAGTTGCTGTAGGGCCGAGCGAGGACCTGCGCTCATGCGTGTGTACAGGATATCTACGTATATCTGCATATGGCCTTTAATTTGATTTCTAGGGGCATCTCTCTGTATCTAAGTATCTCTGTCTCTCAGTCTATCTCTCTATTTCTCTCTCTCTCTCTCTCTCTCTCTCTCTCTCTCTCTCTCTCTCTCTCTCTCTCTATATATATATATATATATATATATATATATATATATATATATATATATATATATATATATTTATATATATTTATATATTTTTTTATTCATTTATAAATATATAAAATATAATATATTTATCACTGTTTATTTATATATCTATCTGTCTATCTACATAAATGTTGGTCGATCGATAGATGGACAGTAGGAAGACCGAGAAGTAGATAGGAAGAAGCACAGGGAAGAGAGAAGGTTATAAATTTACAAGCAAGCAAACAATCACGCATGTGTGTGTGTGTGTGTGTGTGTGTGTGTGTGTGTGTGTGTGTGTGTGTGTGTGTGTGTGTGTGTGTGTGTGTGTGCATTTGTGTGTATATATGTACGTGTGTGTATATATATATATATATATATATATTTTTTTTTTTTTTTTTTTTTTTTTTTTTTTTTTTTTTTTTTTTTTTTTCTTTCTTTCTTCTTCTTTCTTTCTTTTTTTTTTTTTTTCTTAATGCACACGCACCTATGTAAGAGTTCATGGTACATATATGTGTTCCTGAAATGCGGAACAGGAAAACACGGCCTGGGGTGTCAGGGGAGGCGTCGGGGCGCCTGCGGGGTGGGTGGGAGGGTAGGGGTGTGGGGTAGGAGGTAAGACCCGGGCGGGTCCACATTTTTGGTCTTTGTTCCGTTGTCAGTCATGGACTGGTGTCGAGACGGACTTCACTGACAAGATCAAGTGAGATTGATGGATAACAGTGGCCTCGGCCTCCTCCGCTGCTGGCCCGACTGCTGCGTGGATCACCTGCCGGATTATTGATGGATCTGATTGATCTTATCTCACCTGCTTGCTCGCCTGCTTGTTAAGGGGGACTCGGACTCAGCCCTTGCATTGTTGCTTAACTTCTGCGCTTCGTATTTTTCTCTCTTATTTCGTGAATTGCCTTTTTCTTCTTGATTTTACCCTTAGCAAAGTGACAAAGGCATACGCATGCTTAGCACACAAGCAGGCTCTTTATCTCATGCATTCACTGGGAGTTTTTATGTTTTGGTGTGCAGTTCTGACTATACGATATTAATTGGAGACTAAGCTTATTAGCCGAGACATATGCTAAATTGATTAACGCTCATAATTACCTCTTTTGGTAACGCATGAAATATGCTCATCGCAGGTGCTCTGTAATTCATGTTTCTAAATCTGTACTCGATCACTTGAATCCCCCCCCCCCTGCGGAGCGCCCCTTCTCACGTGCACGATCCCTGGCAAAGGAGGGTGGCAGAGTGATGGATACTCACCCAGCATCCCAAGATGTTATCTCATGGCACTCGCGGCCGTCAAGCATGCTTATGCATTCGCGAGTGCATTAGTGCCCACAAAGGTCGGGTCACGCAGGTTTCCCGCCGGAGTTTTCACAGGGGGCTTGTGAAGCCCTCTGTGAAGCCTCCAGGTCATGTGGGCGGAGGTCACAGGTGGGGGTTGCGGGGCGGGGGTGGAAGAGAGAGTGGGGGAGATTATGGACATCTTTCTCAGTCACGACGCTGACTAAAGTTGTGTAACTTGAGCGATGAAGAGAGTTATGCCAAGAGGAGGCTGGTGACGAGAGAACGAAAAAGCTGCCATAAAGACGCAGACGAAGGAGGAGTTACCAAAAGAAATAAGCATGGCTGTGCTAGACATTTAAAACTTCAGTTATCTGTATTTATAGAATTTGATGAGTGCAGTACTGCAGTATATTTAAGCAACGAATCCATAATATCCACACGCTTTGGAATAATACCTCTCGCGTCAGACAGGCATTTTTCGATGCGCGACAGGGCTGATTAGTATTGCATATAGCATCTTGATATTCCCGTATAAGGCAGCGGGCGGAGGGAAGCGGGACTGCATAGGGGACGAGAGCAGCGGCTGTGGGGCTAACTGGCTAGACGTGTTGCTGGAGTGTCTTGTCTGCGTGTTGGTTAAAGTCAGTTGCGTCGCTTGGATCTCTAGGAG
>NC_051391.1:20270520-20283020 GCF_015228065.2 Penaeus monodon | reverse complement strand
TATTGATAGATAATATTCCAGGGAAACATTTTTTTCGTGTCGCCGTTTTATATCGATGCAGTTTTTGTGCCGTTTCCGAGCGGTTTGGTCGAAGAGCAGGATAATATATTACAAGCAGAGTGAGTGACGTGGAAGGGCCGAGTCTAAGCCTATAGACCAACCTTACTGGAGGTATTAATAGCGTCGAAAATGCCTTGCGCCCAGGAGATAAAAACTTTTTGGGCAGTCCCTCAGCTAGGATCCTACAAATCACTTGACATCGACGTCGTTCCTTATGGCCGGGACTCGTCGATGGGACTTTGGGAAATGCCGTTTGAACCTTCTACAAATTTGAAAGGGGGAATTGTGTGTTTTCCTTTGACCGTGTTCGATTGATATATATTTACTACACGAAAAGAAAAAAAAAAGAGTTTTACAATTCAGTGGGAAGTGTGTAAATGTGTCCTCGTATTTTTTATAGCAAAATATGGAGGTAAGTGATCGTGTATATATATATTTTCTTAATGCTGACTAAGCCAAGTGTGTGATTTTCTTTTGGTCATTTCGTGTTTAAATAGTAATGGACTTGCAAACTGAAAGATCGTTGACATTTACTCGATGGAGTCAGAACAGGGCATTAATTTTACATTTAAAATTTTCAACAATAGATTCGCAACTTTTCTATTGAGCGCAAGATCGTGAATGTCCAGTGTAGCTGATATATGAGGAGTGATCAAACATTCAAAGTTTGCATACTGATCCCCAGCACAATGAACCTTCGTCTCCTTGCCAACATCCTGAACATATAACAATGCCCACTGTTTTCGTTTCAGCCATTTGTGTCCAAAACTATAATTAACTACGGGGGAAAAATCCTCCAAATGTGTGTTGGAAATGGCCTCATGCCGGGGTTGCTTGCAGACGGTGACACGGTGATGGATGCCTTCCCCCGCGCGCCATTTTCAAACGCTCCCGCCATAGACTGGTCAGCTGTTTTGCCTCCAGCTGGTCCAGACGTTCTCGCTCCCATTAGAGATTATTCGCAAACCGCTGTAATGAACTCGACCTCGAGAAGAGAGTTCATTATGGTCAGCTTGAAGACGCGTCTCATTAATCACCCTCGAATATATTTATTCCACGTTCTGCCAGATTTCCGACCGACAGCGTTTTTCAGGGCTCCCACACACTCAACTTTTCCTTTATTATGTCGGAGGGCAAGTATACCTGCTCGGCTGTTTATGACTCATTTATATGCATTTGTTTGAAGTCTTAATGGTGAGGGACATTCGTGTTTGACTTCCAAATTAGTGTCCGGCAGAAAGTAATGAAGGAGGGAGTTATCACACATTGTCTAGACAACGCTTTAGTAATGGCTTAACCCTTCAATACGTCGCAAGCACCTGCCCTCGCCCGCTCATGGCACTAGATGTTACTGTTGCAAGCTGTAATTACAGGGACAAATAGATTATGCAGTCTAAAGGACATTTATCTTTACAAGGCGATCTGAGGATGCTTTACGGTACATAAATCTTTATGGGAGATAATTGTACAGACGTGTACTGCAAAACGTGTACTGTGTGATTTGTATTGCGTGCACGTTATTTTTGTCAGAGAGAACAGTGGGAAAGAAAGAGGAAGAACCGGTCAGGGGAAAGGCAAACAGCGAGTGAAACCATCTCGCAGAAAGGCGTTCGAGTGTTCAGGCAACGAGGAGCGAGCGAGGAGGAAGTCGGGGAAGGCGTCCGTAGAGGAGCCGCAGTGACGCTGGTGGGAACAGCTGTTGGGGCGGCGTGAGGGAGAGCAACCCAGGCCCTTCTGACTGTTTGACGGCCGCATCATGTGTCCTGCGATGAAAAATTAATGACCAAATGCATTCACCAGGCACCCCCCTCTCGCGCACACTTCGCCTACCCTGCCGCCCTCTCGCTCGCCTCAAAATAGCTTCTACTCCCCCTGGTCGCAAGGGTCATAACGTGCGAACCCGGCAACGAAAGGTTAAGCCTCTCTTGTGGGCGCAGTGTGTCAAGAGACATAAATCAAGGAACAGGGCCAATAGTCTTGTTTCGTCACCTTCTACAGCTTCGTACGTTCCGAGGTTAAGGCGTCACGTTCCGCAGTTCATTCATGTCCAGCAGTTCTGCACAAAGGCGGAACAATTCATCATGTAGCTGCCAGAATTATATATAACCGCACTATATGTGTTTGTTCAGTGGGTGCCTCGTGTAGGCCGAGGGCGCCCCACCTGGTCGCTGGACAACGACGGGCACGCTGAGAATATTTTTGATTTACGCAAACGTCACGCAGAGCAAACGGAGAGGGACCGCGCAGCCGGCGACGGATCGTTGGCAGAACTGCAAATGCAAATATATTTCCGCAGGTACTGCAATGGTGGGATTTTATTATTGGAATTCAAAGTCATTTAGAAATCGATACGACAGAGTCCGCAGTGGATGAGATTGGATTCTTGAATCTTGAGTTGTGTCGAATAAATCAAGGGCAGACACTATTTGCATATATTACTTGTAAACAGCATATATTAACAACTTCTCTATAATAATGAGCCTCAGACATTGCGTGTACAAATTCCTCGCGGTTTAATTGCCTCTCAGCTATTAATTAGACGTGGACGCAGCAAGAGTGGCGAGCGCGGGTCATTTAGATTGGCAGGAACACCGTCCATGCATGAATAATGGCGAGCGTCCGTCACCGAGCCCGACCGCCGGCGGAACCAGCGGCTGACGTGTCGCGGACCTGATGCGGGAGGAAGCATCCGTCACGAGGCTTTTCCGCTCCATTGCGATCATAATGATTACGGATATAAATGAATGTCTCTCGCTATCGCACTCTAAATTATTGGTACTAATAATATATACCCGGGATTTATATGGTTCGCTGTCAATAGCCTGCGAAGGTCAGTCGAGCTACGCTGACGCCGAGACGCGACGCAGGATCGGCAGGCGTCGTGGGGCGAGCGCGGGCGGCGGCTTCCCGCGACCAGGTGTTTTTTGCGTATGTAAACAAACTTCCGAACGGGTTATGAATGGGAAGTTCATGTGCGATTTTCTTAGGTTATTATAGGGCTGAGGACTAAAGCACGTAAGGGTTGTTATTGAATCGATGATGTGTGTAATCATCGTAGGCTAGATCACTCATTGTTGGTACTAATTCAGCGTGTAATAAGGGAGGGTATCTTCGGAAGCCTCCATTAAACCTCACCTTCTTGAACCTCCACTAAACGCAAATGTATGATTACCGCCACCTCGTAGACGCAGCCCGCCCCCCCCCCCCGCCCTGGCCATCCCGTCCCCACCCCATCATGGCCTTATCTACCACGTGGCCCGACTCGACGGCCATCGTCGTTGGTGAGACAGATGGGCCACAGCATGTTCTTTTCGGAATTTCCATGCACGAGGCACATTCCTTCGTTTGGCCTAATCGTTATTTGTATATGATTACCATCCGTCGTGTGCTTGGTGTACGTCTCATGTCCTCGTTAAGATGTTTTCTATTAAGTTGTTTGATTTCATTCTTTTCTACCTTTTATTTCCTCCTCTTGCCATAGAACTCCCCAATGCCTGAGCCGTAATCTATAGTTGGCATCTCTTTAAGCTTCCTGACGACACTTTTGACTTCAATTCTTTTTACTTTTATCCTTTTTCTTTAATCTCTCTTTGACTTTTTTTCTCCTTGTTCCTTTTACTCCCATTTTTCTTAGTTGTTCTCCCTCATCCGACGTAGCTTTCCCTCGCCGTCGGGACTACCTCCCCCCCCTTCTTCCAAGTGCGGCCAGGGCGTCTCAGCGGTTCCAACAATTATCGCGGGATCAGGAGGCCCCGTGCCGCGAGCTAGAAAAAGTGTGACGTGCCTCTGATGATTTATGTTGGTGTGTTATCACTCAGGCGTCACTGGTGGACCTGGTGATCCGGCGCCACAGCCATCACTACTACCATCGATTTAAGCTACCAATCACTGCTATTGCCATCTGAATCACTACCACTAACTCGTGTCAGCTAGCCTCCTCTTAAGCATCTCTGTTATCATCACTACCATCATTGTTATCAGCTCCCATCATCTCCGTTTGGCTGTTCATTTATCAACTCCATAGTTTGGCCACTGGATTACCAACACTAGCGTATCCCTAATAAATCAACACACATCGCTTGGCCGCGTGCTTCGCCTTGTCTTTAGAACGCCGACAGCCTGTGTGCTTGGAGATGTTGAGGTTATAACAAGGGCAAAGCGTTTCATGTCGTTGAACTTGGGGTATTTAACGTGACTGGTGGTGAAGAGAGACTTCTTGAATTCACGACCTCGGGTGGGGCTTCCGTAGTCATAAGTAGCTGGGTAAAGGTAGCAGTGCCAAGGCAGCAGGTAGAGTTGAGGCATCAGCAGGCGGTTCCCAGCAGGTCACTCTCACCTCCTGCTGCTTCCTTACTATCAGCAGTTAATCTGTACATTTGTGATGGCCCTGTGGATCCCTGTGTACTTGGCTTGCAAGATGGCCGTGGTGCCTGTACTAATATTTGGACAGGACCTGATGGATGGCATAAACTGCACATCTCCCCCGCTGGGACGCCCACCCAGCTGGGGTGATGGAGCCAGCCCCAACTGGGGTCCTGCCCGCCGCCCACCCACCGCCCGACTGCCACCCACCTCATCCCATCTGCCATCCACCCATCACCTCGCTGCCACCCACCCACAGCTAAATGCTAATTTCTCTCACCTTTGCTCTCGGGTCATTAGCACTGCATAAGTCGCGTCGCGAAAAATATTGAATGACTTTATGCATTTCTATGACGAGGGAGGTAACGGCATAATATTACTTATTGCGCACTGATAGACATCCTCGCTTTCGGACAGACCGAGCGACGGGGATCGAGTGGTCCTGGCAAGAAGCTGGCTGGCCGCGGAAGGGCCTCGCCGCCGCGCGTTTACGCTTCTTGTCAGTCGTTTGTTATGTGGCTGAGAGATGTTTAGCCGTCGCCGGCCATCCAGCACCGAGAACACGTTTTGTTTACCTTCTGCTCGACAGTCACCTCGGGCTGGATAATCTGACGAGGGAATTATGGACGAAAACCATCCTGTGTCATTTTGCGTGTTTATCCAGACGTTTATTTTATCTTCGAATTCCGTTAGGAGGGAACAATATGCCAGTATTCTGCGCGTCATTTTTATCAGGCGTTCGAAATGTTTTGCCAGATGTCAGTTATGGAAAACAGAAGAGACGCTCTCCCGGAGACGACCTGCAACAATTTCTCTGCTGTGCAGCTCCGGCGAGTCCCGGCGGCTCAGGGCGGCCATCTGGCTTCCAGGGGGTGACGAAGATTGGAGTCCGGCACCGTATCAAGCGCACTTTTGACGCCACGAAGGGAGTATGTGAAAAGATGACGAATGGGAAGGATGGCTCAAAGGCTCTGCACGCGGGGGGGGGGGGGGGAATAGGTAGAGACGCCGGGAGACGGGCAGGGGAGTGTGGGCGGAGGAAGGGCGGGCGGCCAGGGACGGATGCGGACGCGGGCTTGTTTGCGCAGTCGGGGAAAGACGAGAGCGAAGCAGTGAATAAATGATATGCATGGGATGAGGAGAGGGAGAGAGAGAGCCATGGCGAAAGGGGGAATGATGAAGGAGGTAGACGATGAAGGCAAGGCGAAAAAAAAAATGAAAGGGGAGATTCAGAGGAAAATTAGGAAAATCTCTCTCTCTCTCTCTCTCTCTCTCTCTCTCTCTCTCTCTCTCTCTCTCTCTCTCTCTCTCTCTCTCTCTCTCTCTCTCTCTCTCTCTCTCTCTCTCATTCATTCATTCATTCATTCATTCATCCACTCACTCACTCTCACTCACTCACTCACACACACACACACACACACACACACACACACACACACACACACACACACACACACACACACACACACACACACACACACACACACACACACACACACACGCAACACGGCACCATAAAGTATTCATATTCTAACCTAGAGAAAATATGGAATATGGACAGCTGGGAACAAGGGCCGCACGGGCGTGTGCTCCAATATCAACAGTGAACCAGTGAACCGTCCGGCAAGAACCGATGAACCGGACAGGGCTTCGCGCGGTGCAGGCATCGCCGTCACGCCCGTGTATCACATGTCAAAATTATTTATTACGGAACTGACAGTTTTGATATATCATAAATTTAACCCTTTATTCTCATCGTGGGGAGGGCGACTTCGATTTTTCCCCCATTTTACCTTATCCAAAAATCGCCCCCCCCTCGCCCCCCCCACCATCCATGCGCAGAGTCAAGAATGAAGAAAGTTCGTTTACCTCAAGAATGTCTCGCTCTCGCTGCCTCCTATTCTTGTTTCTCTTTGGTTCTTCGTTCTCCATTTTCTGTCGCGTTGCTCTTCGTTCTCTGTTTTCTGTTATTCCTCCTCTTCGTCTTCCCCCTTTTTTCTCTCTGCTTATTACTTCCCCCTTCTTACCTCTCCGTGTCCGTCCTCTCCCCTCTTCCTTTTCTCACTTCGTATACTTCTCTCTTTTATCTATCACTTATCCCTCATGTTTTTTTTTATTTTTTTTATGCTTCCCTGTGTTGTTAGTTTTCTTTATCATCCCTCCTCTTTCCTTTCTCTTTCCTTCTCCTCCCCCCATATTTTCTCCTTCCTTTCCCTTCCCCGTTTCTTTTCCTCCCCCTTCCATTTCCCCTTCCCCCCTCCCCCCCTTGCCCCACCCGAGCCTACGCCTCTCCGCCGCCGATCTACCTGCGTCTACGGGCGAGCAACCAGCGCTCTCCATCAGCTGCTCGGGGTCAGTAGACTTATTAATAGCGTCGGAGAATTTACGATCGCAGGGAGTGTATGAAAAGTCGACATTGGGTGATGGGGGCTGACGGAGGAGGGGGCGACGAGGGGGAGGGTAACGGGGGAAGGGAGAAGGGGGAGGGAGAGGGGGAGTGGGGTTAGCGAAAAGAGGGAAGGGAGGGTCGTTAGGGACCGGGAGAGGGAGGAGAAGAGGGGTTAGGCAGAAGGGAGGGAAGGAGGAGGGAGGGGAGTGCTCGGGGGAAGGGAAGGAAGGTGGGGGCGAGAGGGAGGGGAATGTCACGTGAAGCCTCGCACCCTTTGAACCAGGGAGGGGCGGCGGGGGAAATGAGGAAGGAGGAGATTGATAAAAAGGGGGTAAGGGAAGTGGGGGCGAGGATGTGGTAGTGTTGGGGGGGGGCGATGGAGCTGACGTTATGCTGCAGAACTAAAAATAACCCCCGGTACCGTAAGTTACAGCAGATTAGAACACAAGTTGTTGTATATTGAGGCGGGGAATAATAATGGATCACTACCAAAAGCCACTTCCTTTGCGTCGCGTCCATATTTTATGCTGCCTTCGTACTTCTCGTTTTCTTTGGCTCAGCCACTTCTCTCGCCCTCGTTTTCTTCACTCTTTACAGAATATATATATATATATATATATATATATATATTCTTCTTCTTTTAACGGTAGGTTCATGTCTGAGCCGCCGTGGTCACAGCATGATACTCAATTGTAGTTTTCATGTTGTGATGCTCTTGGAGTGAGTACATGGTAGGGTCCCCAGTTCCTTTCCACGGAGAGTGCCGGTGGTACCTATTTAGGTAATCAATCTCTCTATTTATCCGGGCTTGGGACCAGCACTGACTTGGGCTGGCTTTTGGCCACCCAGTGGCTAGGTAGGCAATCAAGGTGAAGTTCTTTGCCCAAGGGAACAACGTGGTGGTCGGTGACTTGAACCCTCGAATTCAGATTGCCGTCGTCACAGTCTTGAGTCCGATGCTCCAACCATTCGGCCACCGCGGCCTTGACGATCATGGGCTTCCATGATTTTTTTTCTTAGCAATTTAGAGCGGTGGTTTGCCATTGCCTTCCGCCCGGTGTTTTTATCGAGTCACCATCTCTATTTACCCGGCACTGACTTGAGCTGGCTTGGCCACCCAGTGGCTAGGTAGGCAATCGAGGTGAAGTTCCTTGCCCAAGGGAAACAACGCGGCGGTCGGTGACTCGAACCCTCGAACTCAGATTGCCGTCGTGACAGTCTTGAGTCCGACGCTCTAACCATTCGGCCACCGCGGCCCCATATATATATATATATATATATATATATATATATATATATATATATATATATATATATATATATATATGTGTGTGTGTGTGTGTGTGTGTGTGTATGTGTGTGTGTGTGTGTGTGTGTGTGTGTGTTTGTGTGTGTGTGTGTGTGTGTGTGTGTTTGTGTGTTTGTGTGTGTGTGTGTGTGTGTTTGTGTGTGTTTCCCATTTTTACTTCGCTAAGCTTATAGTTTTATCCTTTCCTCTGTCTCCTCCTATCCATCATGCGTGTTCCATTTCATTCCCTCCTCTTCCCCTCCCTTCCTCCCTCCCTCTTCCCCTCTCTCCCTCCCTCCCTCTTTTCCTCTCCCTCCCTCCCTCCCTTCCTCTTTTCCTCCCCCTCCCTCCCTCCCTTCCTCTTTTCCTCCCCCTCCGTGTCTTCCTCCCTCCCCCGCCCCCCCCCCCCCCTCGGGCTCCTTCGGCACCTCCTTCGCGTACTACGGCCATTACTGCGGTAGGCGAGATTACTATTTATTGTGCATTTTTCTCGCCCAGAATGTATTTTTTTGTTATTCAGGTGAGCCCATTATGCGGGGGATTGATGTCTTTTATGGCAGTGTTTGCGCGGTTGATGAGGCGCTCCGGCCAATCACAGGGTGGGGGGCGTGCGTGGGAGCGGGCGGAGGGGAGGGGAGGGGCCGGCGTGGGGGCAGGGGGAGGTACTTAGTGGGTAACAATAGGTAAGATTTAAGGGGTGGGGGTGGGGGTGAGAGCGGGGAGGGGGAGTGTGAAGAAGGCGGAGGAGGAAAAGGAGAAGGAAGGGGAGGAAGGGTCGATTGATTTCGTATGCTGTATTGTTACTAATGCTACTGATACTTTTGTTATTATAGTTATGACTAGTGTTATTATCATTACCATCATTAATGTTGTTATTGTCATTATTATTATTGTTGTTGTTAATTAATCATTTATTGTCTTTGAAAATAATTGATATTTTTAGAGTTGACATATATAAAAAAAAGTCACAAAGAGTATATAGCACAAGAGCGAGAGTAAATTCATACGTTCAAAAAGGGTAAAAACAAATCAGGAATGATCCAGCTCCTGCTCCTCTGTCGGCTGTCCATTAATGGCCGGTTCTGCGTCGCTGTATATTTACACATCCTATGCCGGCCGCAAAGTGTGACCTGTACAAATGGATTATTTAGTTCGGACAACGAGGTTTTGTTTTAAGGGAACGATACTTGCCCCCGAGATAGCCGGTTGTTCGTCTCGTAAATAGACCGTTAGGGCGGAAATGTATACCGCGATATGTGCAGTGTTGGTCAGAATTATACTGTTACGCAAGATTTTCCAATTAGTTATAGACAGGGTAAAATGACACCCTTTTTGACAGAGATATATCTGCTGTGCCGTTTTGTAAGGCAAGGGTGGGGAGGGAGGGAAGGAGGGGGAGGGAAGCAAGAGAGAGTGAGGGAGCGAAGGGGGGTAGAGAGAGGGAGGGAGGGAGAGAGAGAAGTAAGAGAGAGCGAAAGGGGATAGAGGGAGAGAGGGAGTGAAGCAAGAGGGCGTGAAAGGGGAGAGAGGGAGAGAGGGGAAGCAAGAGTGGGTGAGGGAAATAGAGGGAAGAAGCGAGGAAGCGAGAGAGGAGAGGTTGGAACCGAGTCAGAATCTCTAAGGGTTTACACGCTACATGATACAGTTAAGAGGTTACAGGACGCGACCGCTGTATCACTTTCATTTTGTCAGAGATCCTTTGAAGGTGCTGTAGTGTCTGCGAATTATAAATGACACGCAAATGGTGGAAGGATTTAGTCTTGTCTCGGGAGCGTGACGTTGCAGCTGCCTCTTGCCCGCGTCCTCATGGCGTCGCTGCTGGGGCTATTTAAGCAGAATTCTGGCGTGCCCGAGGTTCGTCTTCTCGGTGTCCACCCGTGCCTTTACACTTCGTCTTTCAGGCCCTTTGAATGCCAAGCAAATATGACACTTGGGGCAAAAACAGCCTTGTGAATCAGACCTCTGTGTGTTTTGGAGGCTCTTAAATGAGTTGCTGAATATTTACAACTACTAAAAAGGTTTAAGTTTACCCTTACACGAGTAACCGAACACCCTTTCTATATTCCTTTCTACTACTGTGGAGGCCTCAGGAATTACACTCACAAGGGCACGACATACGTTTGTAGTTTCACGAAACTGCGGGCAGATATATAAACTATCACTGTATTGCAAGCTGTTTTCACGTGATATATTTTTTTTGTTTGTATGCTCGGCACTTGTGTGCTTGGGAGCTCGCTGCTAAGATATCCAGCATACGCATTACTTTCCTTCATTTTGTGTGGGCAAGGGGGGGCGACTCGAGGGGCGTGTGGCAGGATAAGCATGTTGCCCCTCCGTCCTTCATGCGTGCTCCGATACTGCGACCGAAGTGCATTCCAAAAGAGTGACATCATCCAAAGGAACCTTTTTGGGTTTCGGTCGTTCGGACCGACGACTCTACGGCCGTCGCCTCGCGCAGGGAACGGCGCGGAGGAGGCCCTTCGTAGCCGCGCTCTAGCGCCCAAAACACCTCCGTCGGTGACGCTGAAAGTGAAGTAGTGTCGTAAATGACTATTAATCTTAAGTCGTAAAGAAGAAGTAATAACGACCCTTTGCAGTAGTCCTGCGTTGGCGATACGGTCATGCAAGACATTTTTGAGTACGACTAATTGTGGCAATGTGCCGAGTCACCATAGCTGTTACGTAGCCGTGCCTGCTGTCTAGCGACTTCAGAGGTATCAAGTGATGTTTTTCTCTTTTGATGCGACATTACCGACACAGTATCATAATGTACAAAGGAAATGGAGACAAAAAACCTCGGTGCGAATGGTGATAAGTCAGAAAAGAGTTTATGAAGTGGCACTTAAATTGAATCGCATATATTTACGCGGCCACATAAAATGAATGTTAGTCAGAATGACTAGTGTCAGCCATGGTGATGTACTGCCTCCAGAACTATTATTATTTTATTCGCTCGAGTGTATGTTTTTGTTGTAATTGATGGGCACATTTCATTTAAATGTGTCTCCATCTTAACCTCCAATTTGATGGCGCTGATGGAGGCGGCGGCGGGGTGACTGACTCACGACTCGACCGTTTTTTGGCCAATTTCGTCGGCTATCTCTTGCCGCGCCTAGATCATGTTTCTATCACTTCGCAAAGGTCAAGTAATCCATCAAACTGTTGGAGGTGGTCACTCGCATGACTGCATAGCCGTGGCAGGCAGGCAGGCAAGCAGGCAGGCAAACTCGTCAGGAATGCCAAGCGCAGCTCAATCCTCGACGCAGGGCAGATGCCAACCGTTCGGCTCAAGACTGTTCCTGCGCGCAAGTTGACTGACCCGTGACCCCGTTGGCGTCCTCTCGCGGCCCGGGTTTGCTCTTGTTTCGATGAGTGGCAGATGTTTGGGCAAATGAACACACGCACACGCACACGCACACGCACACGCATACGCGCACACACACACACACACACACACACACACACACACACACACACACACACACACACACACACACACACACACACACACACACACACACATACACTCTCTCTCTCTCTCTCTCTCTCTCTCTCTCTCTCTCTCTCTCTCTCTCTCTCTCTCTCTCTCTCTCTCTCTCTCTCTCTCTCTCTCTCTCTCTCTCTCTCTCTCTCTCTCTCTCTCTCTCCCCCCCCCTCCCCCTCCCTCCCCCCTCTCTCCCCCTCTCTCCCTCTCTCTCTCGTCCTTCCTTCCTGCCCCCCCCCCCCCCTATGACGAGTGCCGGTCCCCTTGAGCTCCGACCCGGCGACGTGTGCGGGTCTGGCCACGATGTTATTTACGGTCATTACGCGAAGCTGATTTGCGGGGAAATTGCACATCGAGGCTTCGATTTTACGACTTATGTCCTGTCTACATGTTTATGATCCAATATTTAGGGCCGGTGTGTTTGTCGTGGGCTGGATATCTGTGACTGCGGTTTACCTACGACTTTGAAATGGTGTAGGGAACTGCTAGAATGTTTCTTAAATGGTTCATGTGTGTGGATATTTGGCGTTGTTTGAAGGCTTGAACATGTGTGTGTGCTCATGTACGGATGCGTTTATGTGCAAATGTTTATGTGTCCGCTTTTATTTTGTTGGTTTGTTGAAACCGTTGGGATTGATATAACTTGTTAACATTCACAGCTCATACGGGGGCCACCTTTAGTACGCATTCTCTCGAACTCGCCCTTCGGAACATCCGCTCAAGACTTGATCGTATCATCTTTTTCTTACTCCTTTCTTTTCTTTCTGGTCTTCTGCTTCGACGCCGTTGGTCAGCCACTGCCCTCTTAAATCTTTCATGCCCTTTATTCGCACTCCTAGATCTTCCAGTCAAACGGCACCGAGTGATCTCTCGGTTCTTGCCTCTCCGCTCCTGACGCGGACACTCGGAGGCAGCAA
>NC_051391.1:20230520-20265520 GCF_015228065.2 Penaeus monodon | reverse complement strand
ACATATGCAAAATAGATCCATACGAATACAAGCACATTACTGAATAATTGCATAGTTAATTAACTTCATAAAATGCCATAAACATCAAGGTAAACAATTGGAGTAAAACCTCGCATCATCTTTGAGCTTTTATTACTGAATTTTATATACGATAATTAGTGGGTTCTATCGAATTATCAGTATGAATAACTGCTGTCCAGGGCGCAGCATGTGGGGTGGGATGTCAAACCCGAGCGGCCGCGGCCTCCAGAATTGTCTAAAACTGCTGCGGTATTTGCGGGCAGCGAATGCTCGGGTGAGAGGGCTCCGGCATGTTCTTTTGTGGCTCTGTAAATCCTAATCCAGCTGAAGTTGGTAGACTACTGTCGAAGGTTTATTGTCAGGTGCAGCGCATTGTCTTTCAGCTAAGGCTGAGAATTAGCCTCCGACGAACGAGGAAATAAGCCTTGCGGAGGTCTGAGAAGGTGATGGACCAGACGTGAGCCAAGATTCTGCGTCAATAGCGGGCGTGTTGATAGACCGCTGGAGGCTGTCCCAAGTGGACGTCTGAACACCTCCTGGGCTCATCTCAGCGTCTACTTAGCTCCTTACCCGCGAAGGCTGAAGGATTGAGATTTGTATGGAGTTTGTGACAGACACGAGATGGCCAGCAGTCAAAATGTTAGCTCAAGGCGCGCTAAATGGTGGAGATGTTTGGGTTGGGCAGCGTAAATACTCATGGCGTCACGAGGCTCGACCCTCACTGTCCGAAGCTGCGCGCGAAAACCACACGCAAATGGAGGGAAAAACAACATTGGAACCTGGCATGTTTTCAGAAGACTGTCAAGTGGAAGCTAAGGATGTGGCTTGAGTATTGTGAAGTTATTGCTAATCTTAATTTTTTAGCGTCGAGTTGGATTTGCAAATCTTCGAGCTGAATAATTCATAACGCCTCCTTTCTTAAACATGGAAAAGCATTTTAGCCTCTGATATCCCGATAAGGGGCAGATAAACCGATATTCCTCTCCGCAAATATTAATAATAATCCGGATGCTCCGCCTAGTGATGCAAGAGCGGGAGGTGTGAGGCGTCAGGCAAAGGCACGGCTGGATGTCAGGGGCTGAGACAAGCCAAGCAATGATAACAGAAAATCGTGCGATGAATTATTGGATGATGGCCGACGTGACCCCTATCACTCTGCCGAGTTTTTACATGCGTTTTAACTTAACTTTAGGTCGTGTCTGCCTCTGAACTTTCCTTTTTTTGTCTTTGTAATCTTTTTCTTTCTGTAACCGTTCTGAATAAATCTGTTGTCTCCCGCTTTTATGTATTTTTCTTCCAGTTTGCACCTGTTATTTCCCCCCTTCCGTGACTTCCTGTTCGGTCACATTCTCTTGTTCTCTATCAATCTTGCGAGTTTCCCGCTCCTTTACCCCTTCCTTCCTTCCGTCATTTACTACGAGGGAATGACAGATATATAGCAGGCGTGAGGGATGAAGTGAGGGAGAGGAAGACCAGTAATCCACTTTTTGATCTTTAAAGCGGTTGAATTGCAATCTTAGATATCCAGGGACGTCCGTGCAAGATGTGCATGTTATACCACCTGATGGGTGACACGCTGTCGAGCAAAAGTCACCTGAGGCTCGTGAAGGACGGCATTAGCTTAGAGTATCGCAGACGTCTCTCGCACTCCTCCGCTCGGGACCATTATGCTTTGTCGAAGCATCAGGAATGACATATCACCGACGGCTTGGACTGTCTCCCCTCCTACCCCCGTGGCGGTGTCGTAGCTTGACGAGGCGTGGATGTAGAGGTCAATAGCACTCGCTGGCTTCGCCTCTCTCAAGACAAGCCATAACGGGCCTTATCAAAGCAGAGCACAGGGCTTGTCGTCACGTCCTGGCGGGTGTTATGACTAACGAGTCGGGGCAGCTACGTTTCCCTTGAAAGTGAATTATTGTAATTAGAGTTTCAATATCTTTATTGCTGTTCTTACATGTTTTTATCATGAGACCCTGAAGGAAGTGCCAAATCATAGTTACTGGTGAAGTAATACTTGAACTTTATATTAAATATTGGGTGTCTGGACATGAGTTGTGGGAGGACCCGTGGAAGAGAGGATGGGGGCTGTGGTGGAATAAGGGATGGGGATGGTGGAAGAGGGGTAGGGAGGAGGGTGGGTTGGGGAAGTGGAAAGACGTAGCAGCACTCATCAAACAACTGACCACGTGATCATGCCAAATACTGGGAAGAGATCGATGGTGTTTAATATTCTAGGAATACTGATAAAAATTATGCCATTAACGCCTCGTCCCTTTGCTCTGCGACTTCGTGTGTGTGTGTGTGTGTGTGTGTATGTGTGTGTGTGTCTGTACAAATGCCTGATCGTGTGTATGTACAAGTGCCTGGTCGTGTGTGTGTGTGTGTGTGTGTGTGTGTGTGTGTGTGTGTGTGTGTGTGTGTGTGTGTGTGTGTGTGTGTGTGTGTGTGTGTGTGTGTGTGTGTGTGTACAAGTGCGTGATCATGTGTGCATATGTTAAATACAAATCCTCCGTGTCTATAGAGCATCACGCACGTACACGTCAAGATCCATCACAGCTGCTCGCCTTCCCTGCGCTCCTCAAAGTGCCACCGCGAACGGCGATGACACATTCGACTCCTAGCACGTCAGGCTGATCGTAGACATCCCTTGCATCTTGCATAAGCACCGCTCGGGGAAAGTATCAGCTGAAAAAAAGGAGAAAAACACATGGGCTGGAGTATGCCACATTTCAAATGCTTGCATTAATTATATGCGGCCCAGTTGTCAACCCAGGACCAGCCAGTTCGGACGACGAGAGACGCCCATCTTTCCGGCATCTTTGTTTATTGGCTCATCGCGGGAGACGAGCGCATGCCATTGGTGCAGCCCTTTAACGTGGAAGGCCTGTGATTGGTCAGCCCAACTCCTGCAGAGACCACATGTGTTGAGAGAATTGACCAAAGGAACTTCCTGCGGGGGGCATCCTAATTTGGAGCAATTTTGCATATAAATCTGCAATGAATTTCACTCAACAGCTTTATGGTCACTTGGTGTTTGCCATGGGAAAATATATGCTCACAATAATGACTGTAGCCTATTGTTCTTAGCGGCGCGTGTTGAATTGCGTCGATGTATTTTTCTTGTAAAGTTCTGGGGATTTTGACAAGAAAAAGTGGCCGTTGTTAAGTAGGGGAGACGATGAACATTATGCGGGTGTATGAGAAGGCTGGGTCCGGGCCAAATGCTTGCTCTTTGATCTCGACTTTTTTCGGCTCTAATTACTTGGTTTTAGACATTCAGCCACTTGATATCTAAGGGATCTTTGTGTGATCTGTTAAGCATTATTATTCAGGAAACCCGCATGTCCGTGCGGTTTAATGAGGTCATTAAACAGCATGTCAAAGTTAACTACAAGGTTTGTGGGACTGATGTGGAAGTGCGTGCGTTTGTGCACGTATGTGGTTGTGAGTATAGTCTGTGCATGCGCGCTTGTATGTGGGCGCCCGTGTTTGTTTGTTTGTATGGTTAGGGTGGTTTTACGGATGTGGGTGCATGAGAGAGACAGACAGAGACAGAAACAGACGGATGGAAACAGACGGAAAAAGGAGAGATAAACAAATAGAGCGAGAGAGAGGGGTGAATGAAGTATTTGACTAGCATATATGTAATGACATGTAATTCCATCACTTTTTTTTTCTTAGGATATATGAAATACAAAATAAGAAATGGTTCAGCATTGCACGGCTAAGCAATGATTAGCATACGCACCAGTTAATCTAGATTAAATAGTTTCTCAAGTTCTTGTGCAAGTTTTATGAAGGGTTAAGGCCATTAGGGAATACATCTATTCCACTAACACTGACGGCGGTCGAGGCGGTCCACGTGTTACGACTTCGTGCCTCAAGGAAGACGCACCAAGACGGGCCTCCCTCCTTCACTCCCTCCCCCCGCCTCCCGTCCCTACAAAACTGACCAGGCGAAAACTGCCGCGAAACAATTTAGGTTGTCAGAAGAAGAGCACATGTCAAACACTGGGCCTGTCACGACGCCTGTTATTTCCACGATGAAGGCCCGTGGTAAAAATTGTGCTAGATAGAATGGAGTTGTCAGTTGGGGAGGTGGCCATGTTTGAGGAGCGCGGACCCCGTCACAGAAAACAATTGACGATCGACGTGGCGTTCCATGGTTCGCTCGTCCCGTTCTAAGCCACACTCGAGCCACCTTTTTGTGCGACCGCCATAACGTCCAGAAGTCGGAAGAGCGGCCTTTGTGGCTCCAAAGATGAAGTTTGAGTTAATTGCGACTTAAATGCCCGAATAGTTGCAGCCTGACTTATATTCTGCGTATGAGTTCCGCCGGGGAAAAATCGCTAAAGCAAGGAACCTTTATATATTTCTGTTATTAATGGAGATGAATAAATTAACTTTTGCAATTGCATAAATTAATCTATTTTCTGTGATGAAAACCGCATGCATGTTCATGGGCCGTCGCTGGCAAACCACCAAAAGGACGATATTAGATACAGCTGTTGGGATTTATTTCATTTATCTAAAATTGACTTGATTTAATTGTTGCTCGGAGGAAAGAAATGCTTTGTCTAATTTTGGCTTAGGATGCTTAATATTAGTGTGTGTGTGTGTGTGTGTGTGTGTGTGTGTGTGTGTGTGTGTGTGTGTGTGTGTGTGTGTGTGTGTGTGTGTGTGTGTGTGTGTGTGTGTGTGTGTGTGTGTGTGTGTGTGTGTGTGTGTGTGTGTGTGTGTGTGTGTGTGTGTGTGTGTGAGTCAAAGTGAGAATGAAAGAGAGAGGGAGAGAGAGAGAAAGAGAGAGAGAGACCGAGGGAGGCGGAAACCAAGTCGGAGGGCGAAGGGAGGGCGGAGAAGACGCCGCGGCAGGAGGCAGGGGCTCGAGACCTCCCCTCGGATGAGCTGTCCCCGAATGGCTCAGGGTCTTACCGCGTCAGTACTGAATAGAGTTTGATTGTGCGGGATTGATAGCGTGTGATAACTTGTCGTACATCTGTATTGGATCCACCGCGTGATAACTTCCACCCAAGAGAAGACAGTGCGATGCTACTACGTGATTTAAGGTCGGTCTTAAAGGGTTACGGCTTCGACCGATCGCCTTAAATGTTAGCCTTGAGGAGGATTATCTCCCAGCGGAGATTTCTCACTGTGCGTCCGATAAGGAATGCGGGGATTTTACAGTACAACCTGCTCCGTCGTCATTGTTGTTTGTTTATGGCGTTATTGTGCATTTTGGAGGCTATCATAAAATAGGAGACCTCGTTAGCAAGGTAACAAAGTAGTTGTTAACGGCTGTTTGATCACGCACGTCATAAAAATTCTTTTATCAAAGAACATCTTACACGGGAAGAACTTTTAGCCTTGGGGGTTTGAGCAGTTCTGCGTCAGTTCTTTTCCCCTCATAAATCTACATGTACATTCGCACATGTGTTTCTGTTTTTATTAGATATCATTGTGTTTTATTGAGATCTCTTATTGTTTTTCTTTTATTTTCATATCTTTTTGCTCAATAATTCCGTCACACAGGAAGAAAAAAAAATACATTGCTATTACCTATTGTTTTATAGCAGTACTTGAACACTGGAAATCAACAAACATAACTTTGCCATAGCATTCTGCTGCGGGCCGCCGGTTGAGCGCACTTCGATGACAAACTCCACAAGAAAGATTGACAATATCTGGCAGTTCGTAGAAAAAATTGCCCGAGAATAAATCACCGGCTGAAGGTTTTATTAGATAATGATTTTATCGCTTGATGGCCAAGAAACGAGTGCCTTGTATTGTGTTGCTTAAGATTATGGTCTCCTGATCTCTTGGTCTTTTGAAGTTCCCTGGCGACTCTTTGTCTCCTTGTCTCTCGGCACAGCGCTCACTCTCTCTCTTCCTTCCCCCCATTCTCTCTCTCTCTCTCTCTCTCTCTCTCTCTCTCTCTCTCTCTCTCTCTCTCTCTCTCTCTCTCTCTCTCTCTCTCTCTCTCTCTCTCTCTCTCTCTCCGCTCTCCCCCTCTCCCTCTCTCCCTCCCTCCCTCCCTCCCTCCCTTTCTCCCCCTTCCCGCTCCTGTTCCCGGACTGACTCACTCCTCATTCATTCATTCCTTCACTCTCCCACTCACTCCCTCGCTCACCCTGCTTGTATAATCCCCCAGGAAGCACCCCGCCTCCCCCGCCCCCAGTCTGAACTTGGTGTCGTGGCCTCGAGATGCGCGAGATAATCGTTTATATATCTTATAAAAGACAAGTTCTCTCTCCTCCTGCGGTCGCGAGATGGCGCTGGAGGCTCGTCGGACTCGTCGCGGGCGGGTGGAGTCGCGCCGTCACCGGGATGAGGGCCTTGTTTGCGAATATATTAACTGAGCCTTAATCAGACGGAGATAAAGTGATAGAGGCTGCCTTGGATCCGGAGTCCCTCGCCTCCAACGCGACGGGAACTTATGATCGGGCCGATGGACGGATGGATTAAGTTCGAGCACTTGCACACGCTCGTGGACACACGTACATATATACAACGCATACAGACCCACACACACACAAACGGAAGCATACATGCACACACACACACACACACACACACACACACACACACACACACACACACACACACACTTACAAACACTTACACACACTTACACACACACTAATACACACTGACACACACACACTTATACACACTTGCACACACTAATACACGCGCAGAACTGAATATCCAAAAAAGGAAAAATAAAGCTTTTATGGGCCACAGAAAAGGAAATGTTTTCGAATTCCGATACAGGTTGCGCATTACTAATTAATACGGATCTTTACTTCAAATCCAGATAACACGAACCAGGGCCGGACATGCTCAAAGTTGACCTGATATCCAGCCTGACTTATGCCGATCACGCTGACTTTTTGAAGGCTACGCATGCAGATCGCCGGGGTCCGTATATGTAGGTCCTCATGTGCAAAATCCACAAAACACGGTATGATGTATTGGTACGGCCTCGCGTATATGGGACCGCCTGCAACTGTTTACCTGGCGATGGTCGGCCTCATCATCACAAAGGGCTCCCTCAATCATGGCCACTCGTAAATGGTAGTAAAACATCAAGGGCATTATCGGCTTTTTCGTTCAATCACCGGACACTTTTTACCGGAGTATGAACAGCTTTATGCTCCTGCTGATTTACTGGTGGTCTGTGAGTAGGCAAGGTTGTTAGCCCACCCTCAGCCCAGCGCCGGCTCTTGCTGCCTCTCTCTCTCTCTCTCTCTCTCTCTCTCTCTCTCTCTCTCTCTCTATATATATATATATATATATATATATATATATATATATATATATATATATATATATATATATATAATCTCTCCCTCTCTCTCTCTCTCTCTCTCTCTCTCTCTCTCTCTCTCTCTCTCTCTCTCTCTCTCTCTCTCTCTCTCTCTCTCTCTCTCTCTCTCTCTCTCTCTCTCTCTCTCCCTCTCTCTTTCTATTTGTCCTCTCTCTCTCTGCCCTTCTATCTTTCCTCCCTCACTCAGTCACTCCCCATATCTCTTTCTCTCTCTCTCCTGTTGTCTCCTTGTTAATCTATTGGTTTTTGCTCCCCCCACTTTCCCCTTTCCGTGCTGACCCGAGGGGGGTCCGGCACAAGATCCTCCGCCGTCGGTCCAGCTCGATGAGTGTCGTGCGGGTCAGGTCTCCAAGACGTTTATGAGAGACGTGGCGCGGCGTGCGGGCCCCGAGGGACGTAGGGAAGGTCTGGAGGCTGCGGCACCTCGGGCTGGCCTTGCCGATTCCTCGGAGGAGAGCTGGAGATGCTGGAGAATCTCGTTCTTCATCTGCAAGAATGGCAGAGTGAGAACGACGGGGAGGGTAACGTGTGACAACAAAGAAGCGAGGTTGCTGGGATGAGGAGTCGAAGGACCTTGGCCGTGTCACCAAGGGGATAAGATCGCGACGTAAATCGTGGCGTGTCATAAAGCGCGCGTCCTGAGGCGAACGCAGAGGAAGGGGCTGAAGGAGGGGCGGTGTTAGGAGGGACATGCGCACGTAAAGCTTCGACATGCATGTTTATCACTTATTTTACCTTGATGTGCCCTTCCCTGTCTGCTTTTTTGTCGCAGTAATTGTGAACTCCTGGAAATATGAGTCATTAATGAAGAGCAAAACACAATTACCTGCTTTAAAGAGTAATAAGCTTGAGCTGTGGGAAGGGACCCAAAAATGCATTAATTTATCGTGAGAGTGAAAAAAGACAAATGTCCGAAATCGTGCAGGTAAGAGACGGGAGGGAAGAATGCGAATATATGACGGAAGCGAAATGGCGCAAGAAGGGCGAGGACAATAAACACTCATCAGATAATTTACATGTTATCGAAGAATCATAGATAAAGAAACAAAGGTGGGAGAGAGGAGGGCGGCACTGGCAGTGAGAGACGAAGACACCACGGATGAAATATGACGAGACATACCTCGCCAGAACAAAGACGGAGAGATATCTTGCAGGGGTGAAAAACGGCGACACACGGGCGTCCAGGTGAGTGATAAACAAAATAAATAAAGGTAATAAATTATTGACGCTTTTTTATGGCCACTGAAGGAATAATTCTCAGGCAGACGAAAGAGCTGTCCCATCTCTCTCCCCCATCTCTCTGTCTGTGTGTGTGTGTCTCTCTTTCTCACTCACGCGCTCGTTGAATGATTTAAGGATGCCATTCTCACTCTCTGATTTATATGTCATTGTTTATATGTCGTAAAAGTCGTCAGCGACCCCCGCCACCATAGATCTGCCACCTCGCTCTTCAGATTTGGTTTCATGGGTCCGCGTCCAATATTTTCGTCCGCTTTCCATTATGTTGAGGCTGCGAGACGCTTCGGGACTGCGCGTCGCGGCTTCGTCTCCGGCATCGCCTCGCTTTGGATCCGCCGCCGCCGTTGGTTGCGTTCGTCATCCAGGGCCATTTGACGTCCAGGCGAGGAGGGCGGAAGGGGGGGGGGGCGGCGCGCACTTGGCCTTCTCATCAGGGAGGAGAGGATGAGCGCCTCGCCTTGGAAGAATGCTCGGATGATATAAAACAAACAAAATAAATGCTGTCGTATCTAGCACGGGGCTAATTACGAAACCGGGAGGTGCTTAACAAGAACCAAAGCTCTTGTTTGTTGAACTTGTAATGCAGGTTCGGAACGCCGATAAATCAGCCCGGCCATATTGCATTCGATAGAAGCAGCAGAACCTGCGTTTATCTAGGAAGTTCATCGCGTCTCCACGTGCAGTACTCGGTGTCACTTCGAATCGGTAAAGGGGGCGGGGGGGGGGATAGAATGCTCTTTTTATATTTAGGTTCACTAGGGGTATCTAAAACAGCTGCAGTGACTTTGCTTTGGCCGCGGGAAACATCTTGAGTCAAGTTCTCTTTGCGTTCCACTTTGAAATACTTGAATATGTGGCTGAAACTGCAGGGATTATTAGCAAATTATTTTACCAGAAGATATTCATAAATTCATACGCATAAACGCATGCAATATATATATATATATATATATATATATATATATATATATATATATATATATATATATATATATATAAATATATATATATAACACACACACACACACACACACACACACACACACACACACACACACACACACACACACACACACACACACACACACACACAACACACACACGAACACGAACACACACAACACGAACACACACACACACACACACACACACAACACACACACACACACACACACGAACACACACACACACACACGTGTGTGTGTATGTATATATATACATATGTATATATATATATATATATATATATATTATATATATAATTGTATATGTATATGTATATATGTATATATATTATATTAATATATATATATATATATATATATATATATATATATATATAATATATATATATATATATATATATATATATATATATATATATATATATATATATATATATATATATATATACATACATACATACATATATTGAAGCTTTACTGATTTTCATTGCTAAGAAGAGTGAGTATGTTTGAGCGCACGTGTGTATTTTTATGACAGTGCCACACAGTCGCAAGTGTGAAGACAAGGTGGCGGCGGCGAGGGAGCGCGCTGGCTGCCCAGGCTCGTGTTGAGGCCGGCCATCACTAATTGTATTACAGTGTTAAGTCAAGCTCGAGTCATGGGTTAACCCCGTACTAAGAACTGGTTAAGCTGGTTCCTTGTTTTAGAGGCCGCAGTACCGGACGCCGGCGCCCTTCCTGCAAGTGCCCTTGTTTGTCCTGAAAGGCGCTTATCGGCGGAACACCGAAGTCGCCGCCGCTCTTATCACACCCGGGGTGCTCGGCTGACCTCGTTACGGCGTGATGCGCAAGAGATTTCGGAAAAAAGCAGGTGTAAAAGTTGGGAACTGTACACCTTTCTTGAGCAATGGAGACTTCCTGGATGCCCCCGAGTGTCCGCCATATCTGAGATATTTATCCTCTCTCTCTCTCTCTCTCTCTCTCTCTCTCTCTCTCTCTCTCTCTCTCTCTCTCTCTCTCTCTCTCTCTCTCTCTCTCTCTCTCTCTCTCTCTCTCTCTCCCCATTTCTCTTTTCAAAGATTCAAAGGAAAACAGATTCATGCCGCGTATCCTTTTTAGGATAACTGTATTTTGCAACTAGATACGGCGGCCGGATCAGCCGAGAGCCCATTGTAACCGTGATTGTATACAAGCCAAGTGGATTGTTACTCTATCTCGGATGATTTAGGAAGTCTGGCCACAGAGAGAGCCGACACCGGGTGTCCAGACCTGACGTGGATTACCCGGGATGCAACACTCATAAGAATCACCTTCATGTTGCAGGAATCTGAGAACGCATTGTCCGCTGGTCGTAGCCAACAGCTCGGCCCGATTGAGCGCCTCTGATGCATGACTCCGGTCAACTTAATAATCAGAAAAAATACGCAAGGCTTGACCCATTCCGGAGGCGGATTTACCTTTTGTAGAGTACACGGACCAGGTCAATTTTTTTTTCTCGCGGCGGGTCCCTGTGGCTCCCCCTCCCCGCCCTAAATCCCTCAGTGACAGTTGTAGTTACACGCCGTAGACTAACATACGGCCATTGTCGAGATGTTAGAATGCTTCGCTCATAAAATGTAGTTGTACATTACGTCAGCTCCCCAGAAAAGAGGAAAAAAGATTCCAAAAAGATACTCTCACTCCCGTGGCTCTTAAATTTCATCTGACACCGCAACAAAATCCAGCCCAGCTTATCGCGCGAGATCACATCAGCAGCGAAAGTTAGTAGAAACAAGAGAGGTAGGGGGAGCGGCGGGGGAAAGCACCGTGTACGCCTAGAAGGGGGCATGAGCGGGTCGTCTGATAAAGCAAAGCGCCCATGCATAAATCACTGGCATGACGGGGCATATGAAGGGACGTAGCAAGTGACCTGTCTTGGCGGGGGGGGGGGTAGAAAAGGGGAAAAAGGGAAAGAGACGGGCAGAGAAAGGGGTGGGAGAGGGGCACGAAATAAGGAAAGGGGAGAAAAGGAAGAAGACGAGGGAGGGTTTCGACAAGCCCCAGAGAAAAAGGAAACGGGTCATGGTTTTGTTGGCCAAGAGGGAATGAGGAAGGAGCAGTCAAAGCGGCCTCGGGTTTTGTCAGATAAAAGGAAGACAGGGAAAAAGAAGGAAGGAGAAGAAGAAGATGGACGTGATATTTCGGACACAAAAGGTGGAATAGGAAGTCGAGAGGTCAAGGGAGGGGCCCGGGAGGAGGGAGGAGTAATAGTTATAGGAAGGAGGGGTGATGTTACGTTCTCAGGGAAGAGGGTGGAGGAGGGGAGGAGGAACGAGGGGGAGCTGTAGGAGAACGCGGGGAAGCATGAGGAGTGGGACCAGTGAGGATTGTAGAAGGGTGAGGGAGGGCATATGTGGGAGGTAATGGATGGGGGGGTGAGGTACTGAGGCAAGGAGGTCGTCTGAGGATGAGGCAAAAGGGAGTCGTAGACAGGTGAGGCAGAGGGGGTAGTGGAGTGGCCAAGGGGGTCGGTGGAGTAGTGAGGCGGGAGTCGTGGAGAGGTAAAGCCACGGGGACGGGGGGGTGGCCTCAAGGTCCCCCGACACCGGGTGATACATGGCACGACTCGGGCGGGATAAGAGAAACACGATGATTTGTTATGTTTAGCTCGTCTTCAATAGGTTTCAGGTCATGTTAATGGCTAATTAGATAAGATCCAGAGAAATCTCTTGCTCGGCGTTCTTTTCAATTCGGGGAATTTGTTTAGGGAAAAGAATTCGTTTCTTCTCAATAAGCGATTACACCATTTACTTGCTGAGCTATAATAGTGGGCTCTGGAAAAAAGCGAGCTCGGCACATAGATTTGGAGCAACAAGGACCAGGGAAAATTAAGTTCTTTTGAGGTCCGCCGTGCCGAGCCGGGTTGCAGGATGCGAAACCGGAGACGGTCTTTGGGAGAAGGGAAGGCGGAGCGCCATGATGGAACACTGGACGCTGGGAGGTGATGGACGGCCGCCCCTGCTGTATTGTTGCTGCACCGCTCATGCTGCTGATCACTGCCGCGCTGCTGCGCTCTTGTTGATCTTTGTGGGGCTGCAGCGCAATTGTTGGTCACTGCCGCCGGCGCACGGTTGTTGCCCGCCGGCGAGGATGGCGCGCAGATTGTCACGGTCAGCAGAGTGCGCGTCGCTGGTCACCATCAAAGCTAATACATCCGTAAGGGTTATTATCCCATAAATGGAAGGCTTTAAATCTGCGTAGTTAAGGCTGACTCGGTGTGGGTCGGCGAGGGGAGGAGTTGCGAAGCTAAGGAAGGAAGTTACGATGTTGTGATAAAGGAGGAAGATAAGGAGGGAGTTGTAATGGCCAGGGAGAGAGCTGGGCTGCGGGAGGGCTTCGAGGAGGAGGGAAGAAGAGGGCTGGGCTGGGCTGTGGGGGAGGGTGTCGAGGGGGAGAGAGGAAGAGTTTGACTGAGAAGACGTGAAGGAGGGAGGAACAACAGATGAGCCAGGAGGGTGGGGTGAGAGGGCGAATGTGGGAGAAGATGGAAACGAGAAGCAGGATGGAGAATGGATGGAAGGAATTTAGACATAATAAATGAGGACGAGGAGAGTAAAGTGGAAGGCTAGAAGAAAGAGGGAGGAAGTCAAAAGAGGGAGAGGAGGAGTGAGGAGGAGTAAGGGTCCAGGCAAGGTGTGGAGGCGGGGCACTGTGAAGGAGGGCCGTGATGGAGCATTAGCTTGTGTCCCGGCTTGGGACACGGTCATGATGGAGTTGATGATGAAAATTGAAGAAGAGTGAAGAAGCCGAGAGAAAATAAGGGAGCGGAGTGCGATGATAACAGAGGAGGGAGAAGGACGTGAAGGAGAGAGATGATTAAGATTCTGAAAGAAGAAATGAAGAAATTGCATCAAAAGTAATGGAAAGAGAAGAAATAATAGAAAAAATGTATGGGGCGAAATTTGAATAAGTAAAGGAATCCAAAAAAATTGGAGTGAGCTGAGAAGGGCCGCGAAGAGCCGAGGGAGGCAGAGGCAGAGACAGGCGATACCTGCCATCCCGCCTGATATACTACTGGACGGAGGTCGGTGGGTGGTGTATTGTCTTAATGCCATCTTGTCAGGCAGCCCTCCCGTACCATGCGTCATGCCCGGGCCTACCCCCCGCTGCTGAGCCACTCCCCCTGCCGGACCATCTTTGCCCTGGCGGCGCGAGGCAGTCCGCCACGGACGAAAATGCAGCCTCACGGACTTGTTATTTTGAAGGATGCTTCTGTTTGAGGAACACTTCTCAGTGACGTGAATCTTTCTAGATTGATGTTTCTCTGTAAATCTCATGACGTTTCCGTAGCCCATGTGGCTTATTATGATATATCCGTTGCATTGCATTTTACATCAATTTCTAAGAAACCCGATGGCCGATCTCCTACATGATTTTACCCTGAAACAAGCGATTGAACAGAACCTCATAATGAACGTGAGGATGCGCCGTCATGGTGATTGCATCGGTAATTATACATTGGTAAATGCGTTGGGTTCGATCCTGACAACCTGTGACCTGCCCTTTGAGCCCGCTTGACCTGGCCTCGGGAAAGTAGCTCCTCCTCCTCGCCGCCTGTCCCTAGGAATGCCCTTCACCGCATCGGTCTTCCCTTTCAGTCAGAATAACAGCCGTGGGAGAAGCATCACCACGAGCATTTTGAACTTTTTCTTCAGTCCGGAGAGGAGCGAAGCAGCCATTGCCTGTAAGGCCGCCCGGCGTTTGCTTTGCATTCAGAGTCACAAGGAAGTCACGGCTGTTCCAGATTGGCACATCAGGAGTCGAGAATAGTATCGGAACTTCCGGCTGAAGAGCAACCGACCTTGGCTGGCAGGTAAACACAGCTTGTGCTTTCTGTGGGTGACGTGACCTCCGTCCTCCCGATTTTTTTTTTTTTTTTTTTTTTTTTTTTTTGGGGGGGGGGCGAATCCCTCCACGTCGTCACGCTGCTTAATGACAAGAGAATCAGTTATGACATTGCTTTCATTCATTATGACCTGAGGTGTTCGGACACCTGCAGTATCCCGTAACGTCTTGCAACTGCAGCGCCGGCCGCGCTAGCACTCACTGCTGGTGCAATTTGTGTGTCTGTGAATTATTAGGACATGATGAGGGGGGGGGGCGGTACTCACCGCATATCGAGGACGCATTTCCCGTCTTGCTGCCAGGCTGGACGACCCAACCGGCAGCCCAACCTTGGAATTACACCTTGCTTCTTATTGGTGTGCGAGTCACCGCGAGCCTTTCCGTTTTGTGAAGTTCGAAGGTGGCCAGGGTCGGCGCGGCTAATAAATCACATTCCCGCGTTGCATCAGAGCGGCCACCGAGACAAGGCTCCGAGGCAGATAAAGATCTCCCCAAGACCTCATAATGGCGCTATATTTCATCCACACGTTGCAGCTTCTCCGGCCCGCGCGCCCTCAGAGACTTCGGCGGGCGCTGGGAGGGCGGAGTGCCAGCGGCGGAAGGGCCGGGACCAAGGGCGGACGCCAGAGCACCCGACCTGCCCTCCGTCGCCCTGGTCCTCGTCCTCCTTCGTGGCATCCATCTGGCCTCCCTCGCCCGCCCTCGCCCGCCCCTCGACGGCGCGCGAGTCCTCCGTGTTGGCCGTACGGGGGGCTTTATCCTGCCTGTAATTATCGAACGATATTTTGGTGACCTTCTATTGTTTTATGGAGTGACAAGAAGATGTGCGGAGATAATGTTGCCGGGAGACAGCTCAGAATGGCACATGAGGAATGAGCCGCGGAAAGATGGCAGAGATTGCAGTGTTGGTCCTGCCATTTCTCAGCGGTGGAGCTGTCTATGTTAGGCAGTTGCACTATTATCGCTCGTCAGTATCTGCAGCGGGCGTGCAATATATCTGTGTTGCACGGCGACGCGTATAAATGAAATGTGTCGCTGGCTGATGGATGCGTGGTCGAGACAAAGGTTGCACGCCCGTGAGTCCCGCTGGGCGACAACCTGGCCGTCACGCCGCCCGCCCGCCGCGGCCCCGCCATGCCCATGGAAACACCTCCTTCGTCACTCCGCCGGCCGGCCCGCAGGACGCTGGAAATCTCATTGATCATTCCATTCCCAGGGCACGTTTCCCTCGCCCTTCCAAGGGGCGGACGCTGCCGGCGAAGCGCAATGGCACTCCAAGAACAGTGTCCAAAAAGCTTTACCAAAAAAGGAAAATTGGTTGTGTTGAAATCCAAAAATTAAGGACACTGAATTTAGATTAAAATACAATGTTTGCGACTTGGTGTAATACTCTTACGTGTGTGTGTGTGTGTGTGTGTGTGTGTGTGTGTGTGTGTGTGTGTGTGTGTGTGTGTGTGGTGCGCGCGTGCGTGCGTGTGTGCGTGCGTGTGTGCGTGTGTGTGTGTGTGTGTGTGTGTGTGTGTGTGTGTGTGTGTGTGTGTGTGTGTGTGTGTGTGTGTGTGTGTGTGTGTGTGTGTGTGTTTCCCACTTGAAAGACATCGACTGCCCTACCCCTCTGCCGGCATGGGCTGTGTATCGAGCCTACACAATAATGAGCGTAATAACCCCCTGACAGACACACATCCCTGTAAATCATATCACCGGATGACTCGACGAATCTTGTACCTGAAGCATCGAAATTGTTATAAATACTTCTATCACGACGAAAGTAGGCTTCATTTCACCGTCGACTTTACTCTTCAGTTCTTCCTGTGTTAAGTGGTGTTTCGCAATGCTGTCTCTTTTGTGTCTTTACGATTTTTATGCGTAACGAAAAAGGGGAGATTACGACTGAAAAGAAAAAAGTAAGATTACTTTTTCTAAGCTACAAAGGGCGTCATTAATCATTTCTTCTCTGATTGAAAAGTGTGACTTAAATCACGCATATCATCAGCTTTACCTTAATTGGTGCGACAGGTTTGGACGTCGCCCTTGTAACTGAGGCAAAGCTGGCATTCACAGGTTAGGACGAGTCAGCGACAGGTGGGTTGATTGAGAGAGGCGCGACATTCTTGGTGCGCTGTGTCCGGGAAGTTCCACTTGGCCTCGACTTGGGCTCTCGTAAATTCATTCTCTTGTGCAGTTGTGCTGTCACTAGACGCAATCGTAAAGTCTGGAGTTTTAGGGTCCGGTGGGAGTGGAAGAAGAAAAGCGAGAAGTTGCACGAACGCTGCGGTGTTCTCGGGAGATCTTAATACATCCAGCTGTCAGGTTGCATTACCCGGAACTACTTGTAATCGGCATAGAGATGACACCATACCCCCCCCCCCATGACAAAAGGTATGTTTTATCTTGAATGTTGTTTCAGCCGCATGTGACTGCGGAAGCCTACTTGCAGTGCGGTTCAGGACGAACGGCCGCATGCGACCCCAGCTGGCTATAGCGAGAGTGCGGCGCCCAGTGCATGTCCAAAATGCGGATGGATATGCAACACTCTTGCAAGGTTTATGTGGTCACCCGAAGGAAGCCTTTTTTTTCTTTTCTTTTTTTCCTTTTTTTTTGCTAGACTTGTGTAATAACATCAAGCGTGTAAGAAGACAATGGAGACCACACCTGAATGGTTGACGATAAACACAAACTGGACGCCATTACTCCACCTTTGTTTTCCTTATCGATTTTTTGGGGGTAACTATATCCTTCTGGAGCAGATGCCAGGCGGGATTAACGTGGTAACATCAGTTGCTAATGCAAAGCCTGGGTTTGACATGATATTTTGAGTGTAAACGGATACAAATGTAGAGCGAATAAGCTTTTTGCATTTTTGTTGTTTTACGACTCGGAACGTGATGAAATATTTACCCGCAAAAGCACAAGATATTATTATTTTTTACATCAAACCGAAGCATTTTCATTGAGGAACGCTCGGCGGAAAGCTATAAAAAGTCATAATTTGGCGTTTCATGCTTTAAATTCCATTATGTCAAATTATGTGTTTTTATATTTTTGTTAGCGCACTCTTTCGCTCTTTTTCATATCATGGGCGGGCTAATGGTGCGGGTCATCATTAACTGAGCGATATGTCGTCCTTTGCGGTATCAGTAAGGGACAATATTTCTTGAGTAAAGTTCATGAAGTGGATGGTGCCATTCTTCATCGAAAGGTCAGACACATACCACCTCATTCTTTAATGCATTCAGCTTTTAATATCTCTCTAAACATTCCCAAGAAAATCATAAACTGAAAATTTAAACCCGAATAATTGACAGACTCACTCACTCACGATGATTTACGAAGAAAAGAACTCAGTCGCCTTGCCAAGTCCCAGGCCGCGCCGAGATGGAATCCAGTGCCCTTTCGGGGGGACTCAGATAATTGTTAAAACTGTTTACGAACGAGTTAGCGCGGCAGCCTGCGAGGCCCTGACCTGGGGGTGACAGGAGGGTGACCTTGCCTGCTTCAGATTGAATTACTCAAAGACTTGGATTAATTATCAAGTTTGGTGGTCCCCCTGAACGTGGCCGGTGGTTTCTTGCTCTAAAACATCAACAACAACAAAGGGAAGTAAAGATATAACGAAGCGATTCAAGGAAGGAATCAAGGCGGTGGTTGAATGAAGCTATAGGAGATCAGTGGGTGGCTCCTAGGAGCCCCACAGCCGCCCCTCCCAGGAGGGGCGGCTGTGGGGTCCGAGATCAACGTGAGAGAGAGAGTGCGTGTGTGTGTGTGAGTGTGTGAGTGTGAGTGTGAGTGTGAGTGTGAGTGTGAGTGTGAGTGAGTGTGTGTGAGTGAGTGTGTGTGTGTGTGTGTGTGTGTGTGTGTGTGTGTGTGTGTGTGTGTGTGTGTGTGTGTGTGTGTGTGAGAGAGAGAGAGAGAGAGAGAGAGAGAGAGAGAGAGAGGGAGAGAGAGAGAGAGAGAGAGAGATGGTGGGTGGGGGGGGGGGAGTTGTTAAGGCTACAAAGTAGTTCTCTCCCAAGCACTGCAGGTCAATAAAGGACCATGTTGGCTTGACTTCGGATATTATGCAAATGTTTGTCGTTAGAGCATGCTTTATTAGTCAAAACATTTTCATTTAGAGTATCATATTTACATAATTACATAAAGCGTTAAATTAACGAAAGTCTGAATAATGAGCGTAGAACCGCGGGTTGCTAAGGTTCCCGGGCCGGCGCTGCAAGACGTCTGCTTGATCGTCATTCCGCTCTTCTTTTGATTCGGAAACAGGATATGATGGGGCGGTATTACGTGAATATAAATTAATTTTAGTAAATTGGGGGAAAAATAGGAATAAAAGTCTTTCCAAGAACCCGTAAAATTCTCCCGCATAGTTATGAGTTGGTATAAATGTCTAGTCGAGTGGGCATTAAAATCAACTTGATGGCTCTGGGTTTCTTTAAGACAAGCTTTGGGTAATTAGTGAATTTTCTTATTTTGGACTTTTAATGGCGGACTAAACCGAGAGAAATGAAGGCATTTACGTGATTCATCTGAGGAGAAGGAGCAGGGGGGAGGAGGAGGAGGAGGCGGCGGAGGAGGAGAAGGATAGAGAGAATGAGAGGAGAGGAGAGGCTGATGAATTAGAATAATGAGAGTAGAAAAAGGAAAAAGTAATGGCACTGGCTAAGGAGAAGAGATGGAAGAGAAAAATGTGAAAAATTCCTCTGGATAAGCAGGGCTCCCGAAGCCGTGTTCCGACGCCGACATCCGGGCTAATCAGAGAATAACGGGCGTGAGGGCGAGTGCCATGCTGCCGGAGCGAGGACAGCCAGCGGCGTGTGTACCTGACAAGTCCAGCTCATCCATCGAGGCAGCTGCACGATGAGTAGGAGACACAGCCGTCCCGTGATCACATGCAAATGCTATGCATGTTTGGGATGTGTGCGTTGTGCCGAGTGATGTGAACAAGTACTGATGTATGTACCTTTGTCTCCACGGACCTGACACTCCGCAGCGCCGCCCTCGCCTCCCGCCCGCCGCCCGCGCATGCGAGTTCTACTTGTAATGTCGTTCGGTTTGATGAGATTATTACTAGTATTTCCAGACTTTGCGCTGAAGATAATGTCAAGATGACTGCAGGGTGAGGATTGGATATATGTTTTTTTCTATTCTATTCTATTTACATGTAAATCGCCGGCTCAGTAAGCAATGGCGATCTTTTCTGGATATTTAATGGTAACTTAATGTCTAAGCAAGTATGTTCGCCTGTGTCGGACCTGGTGCTAGTCTTCTATGGTGAACCTCAGAAGCCTTCATGCTTTGGCTCCCTTCATGTCCCGATCCGCGAGGACGCCAGGATCCCACATTTTGGCGGCGAGGGCGGCGTTTGGCCTGGCTCTTGCGCGGGATATTGGCCTCTGTCTCCCCACCATGGGTTGCAGTCCCGTCCTAAGGCGCTTCTGTCCAAACGGTAAAGTCTTGTTCATCTTCCTGTAATTCACCCCACATGTAGTCAAAGTTCTTCATATAGTTTTAGCTTTGTGTGCGATGGAGAAATATATGAAGATAGTTACACGAGTCGAGCCGGAACGGGGAGCCGCCGAGTGCAGCGAGTTTATTTGAAGTAGTTCGTCCCAAAACCAACATCCGCGTCTGCTTGTTGATACGAGGCTGACTCTAGGAAGGCGGGGGGGGGGGGGGGGGTGCTGCTGCGACGTAAAGGATGGTCTCGGCGAACGGAAAAAGAAAGCGTGATTGCATATTCTTTCAGTCATTGTGAAACCGAATTTGAAACCCGGAACTGTTCTTTAGTATGCAGAGTACTTACCATTGGGCGTGATAATAAAAATATATTGATTTTAGAAATGGCTTTGTACTGTCGCACTTGGCTGACTCCTAACTAGGTTCGCCAACGTGTGTAGACGCGTGTAATGGCGGCACCAGATGATATTGGGAAGACTTAACTCCTCCCAAAACCTGTTAGGGCGAAATGGAAACCAGATGAAGCCATAAGTGATTCCAGAGCCCTAGCCGTTGTTTAAACTGTGCCACGTGGAGATGGGATCTGGAGCGCCGGGAGAAAATTCCCGGCGCTGGACGCCGACTTGCAGAATATTTAGAATCTTATCACTCCCAAGATCCCGACAAACACTTACATAAACGGTCCGGATCCACGGAGAAGAGGAAGTAAGTGAGCCCGGGGCGTCCTCCCCTAAAGTGAAAAAGTTCATGTAAGTAGTTGAGGAGCTGAGAAATATTTAAGACCTTATCTCCTCCGGCATCATGGCCTCGAATATTTCTTCGGATTGATCCTGGCGAAAAGCCTTTTTTAATGCGAATGACTACCTTTCTCTCTGGTAAATAAAAAGCCGTAGTTGACATTGCTGAAAAAATAGATAACTGTGAAGGCTGTAAATAGTGTTGCAGACATCCAACAGGAAAGAATATTGATGCTGTACATCACACGCTCGCGGTTATGTGTGGAGGTAAAACTTAGGCTTTAAAAAAAGTCAACCTCTCTTAAGAAATATTTAGGGCCATATCGCTTTCAGGGTCGTAGGAAAACCCCGCACCTTAAATTGGTCTAGAAACTACAAGAAGAAGTAAGCGAGTCCAGCAGCCTTCCATAAAGTGTGCGGAGGCGGCGGGTGTGCGCGGTCGGCTACTTTATGGGCGGCTCGTAATGAGCTCACACTGATACCAAACTCACGCCAATTCTTGCATTCGTATTTCTTGCTTTTTTCGGCCGAAACAATTAGCCAGATGACGTGTTCCCGCGTCCGGACTCACACACGCTTGTGAATGTTGTTGTGAAAAATATGGAAAGGGGCGTTTGAAACCGCAGAGCTCAGATATGTACTTAAGGAGAGGTACCTCGCGGGTCTCCGGCATGTGGGAACAGTGCAGACCTCTTAGGGGGACGCTGGTACGTACAGAAGGAGTCCTTGCTGAGTCCTCGTGTGTCACAGATCCCCGACAGTTCCAAGGCGGGGCGTGCGCGGCCTGGGAGGGGGGAGGGCACGGATGAAAGCTTGGTCGTCAGACGCTAGCGTGCTTCAGTCATATATATATATATATATATATATATATATATATATATATATATATATATATATATATATATATATATATGTATATATGTGTGTGTGTGTGTGTGTGTGTGTGTGTGTGTGTGTGTGTGTGTGTGTGTGTGTGTGTGTGTGTGTGTGTGTGTGGTGTGTGTGTGTGTGTATATATGTATATATCTATATACATCTACACACACACACACACACACACACACACACACACACACACACACACACACACACACACACACACACACACACACACACACACACACACACACACACACACATACACAGATAGATAATTTATATATATATATATATATATATATATATATATATATATATATATATATATATATATATTGTATGTGTGTGTGTGTGTGTGTATTTGCTTGTAATTATATGTGTATATGTGTATGTACACGCATATATTTGTATTTGTATATATTTATATATATATTTATTTATATACATGTGTATACATATTTGTAGAAATAAATATATGTATATATATGTATATATATTTGTAAATATATATATATATATATATATATATATATTATATATATATATATATATATATATATATATATATATATATATATATATATACTGTGGGTTTTTTTTGTGTGTGTGAGTGCGTGCTTGCGTGCGTGTGTGCGTACGTGCGTGCGAGTGTATGTGTGGCTGTGCGCGCGCGCGCGTGTGTGTGTGTGTACACACGCTGTAAAAATATGTTGATTTAAATATTCCTCAATGACCTCCCTTTATCAGTCACTTTATCAGCGTCGAGATACTAATCTCTGTAGAGGTAAATCACCCACACTTATTATTTTGTTTAGAGGATTAACCCGGACTTCAGCTAATCGGGTTCCGGGCTGTCGCTGCCACATTTCAATCTCCTCCCACCAAGCTGCCATGGCGCCGGGTGGGGGGTGGGGTGGGGGCATCCTCTCTGCCCCGGCTTTCCTTCGCAAGCTGATTAAGAGTTCCGTTTTAGCCCTTGAATTGCATACGGAGTGGCACCTTCAGGCGGCGGAGGCAGTTTGAGGGCGCGCTGACAGGTGTGTTTGGGTGGACGTGACACGCGGCCGACACTTATACGCCTCCGCGGGTATTGACACGACGCCGGTAATTGGGTCGTTTGTTTGGATGTATTGCCTAATTATGACCTTTTGGGAGCCTTCATTAATGGTTATAGGAGTCTTGTTATGAGACTTTTATGACAGTAATTATAACATTTGTTGGGGTTTGTTTTCTCTATTATTGGGACATTCTTGGTAGACGAGGTTGTATCGCGGCACGTGAAGCGAACCAATTTCTTCCACGAGAATTTTAATGCACATGTATCCCCTTCGACTGATTATCATAGGCAGGGCGAGGGGAAGGGGAGGTCATCCAGCTGTTGTCATTGGCTACTATCTCTTATTATTTTCTAATCATTAGTGGTTTAATGACGACCCCGTCCAATCGCCGAGGCACATTCTTTGGTCCCTTCAGTCACATCTCTTGCCTATAGAGGCCCCTGCCAGCGTCTCGCCCGGCCTGTCACTCGCAGCTGTCACGCCATTCTCCGCTGGCGTTGGGAGGAGCGAAGGAACTGTCTCAGTCCAGCATCTCTTCTCCTGAATTATCACCAATTATATCTATTTTAATGTTGGCCGCTAATTGTGAACAGGACCTCAGGCTGAAAAAGCGGTTTGTTGACACTTGTTTAGCCGAAGCGTCGCGTGGTAATTGGCATTTTGTTTTTGTGGTTTGAAAAGTCCATTGGAGGAAAGGGTGCCTCGTCCTCGCCAGGTCGTCCCCGGGCCCGCAGCGACGACTTGCGCTGAGCGGCTGCCCGTTCGAGGTCCCTTTCGTCGCCCTCCGCGCCGTCGGGTGTAAAGACCGTAATAGGCGAGCAAGAACGACAACAGCCTCGTTAAGGTGCCGGGTTATCATTACGAGGTAACAATTGTCTTTTTTGCCCCGCCTTTAAGTAGACGCGAGGTGATTCTGGATGACCTTGCAAAATAGGTTCAGCACGGTGGTGGTCATCGCGGAGGTCTTAAAATTAGATACCGCCGCACCTTAACCCGTCCACGAGAATCACATTGCATTTTTTAAACTCTAAAACGCGCTTAACTTTAACGAGAAGTGTGCCGATATTTGGTTGCCTGATCACCTTGCTTGAGTAGCTGCGCGCCCAATTACCGCATCAGCGCCCTATTATGCAAGAGATAGACTTTAGATATTGAAATTCACCTGCTTATCGCGGCGTGGGGGACCAGACGCCCGCATAGACTACACTGGAAGGATCATATTCGAAAAAAATACGGACCACACACCTCTATATGGGGCCATCGCGAAGCCATCTGCGTCAGGACCTTCGCACCTGAGATTTGCATAATTAACCATCAAGTGCCAAAATATCCGGGGCCGGGCCTGACGGACCGTCCTGGGAGTGGTGGCTTTATGAGGGTCGGGGGAGGGGGGGCGACGGACGCTAATGCTGACGGAACGGTGACATCCACACGACTTATCGCCTACACAGATCAGGCACACGAGTCCCCACCTTATGTGCAGGAGCCACACGGCTGGTATCCTACAGATGGGTTCGACCAGGCAGATAACACTCAGAACACAGTCGTATCGACAATGGTCATAAAGGTGAGTTTTAAATGCGGTCGCGGATGCAAGGGCAAACCGAAAAAAGTTCGGCACATGTCTGGGAAGTAATATTATAAAAATGAACTTTGTGAATCATGACTAGTATTAGACGCATACTGCCTAAGGGGACAGTTGGCAGGGTGACGTGGGTACATTTTGTCATCCTCCTTCGGGTCGCACGATACATATCCACAAACACAACACATGTAACCCTCAGTGCTCGGGTGGTGGCGAAGGCAGTGGCGCGAAGCCACACGACTCCAGGCGGTGGGTGATGCCACACCACATCTCCCGACGTAAGATGTAGAGGCTACGGAGAGCTATAACGATCTGGAAGTAACCCGAGGCCATTGAATGTAAGGGGAAGGTGCGAGTGAGTGTCGGACCGAAAGAGGCGGTATGATTGGTCGATTTAAGGCGGCAGAACCTGACACCGAGCTGACATTGGATGGCAAACGTGTGGCGTTGCCCTACTTTGCTCTGGAGTAGATGTGCCTCGGATTAGAAGCCAAAGTGAAATGTAAGAGTATCAGTAGTTTTTCATTCTGGATGCAATGCTGACACAGAAAGCAAGCAGGGCTAGAGGAAAGGAGAAAGAAGCAGGAAGTGATAGATGAAGGAGTTGGTTCAGATTATGAGCTGAGGAGACTGACATGTTAGAAAGGTAAACTGGAGAGAAAACAAGTTGGAAAACACTAAGCTAGACTAACTAACGGCCGATCTGAGAACGGCAAGCCCATGACACATGCAAAATGATGAGCCATGCATAATCACACACATTCTCCGTACGTACTCCCTCCCACACACCTTCCCTCGGCACATACATCAGCGATCCACAAGACCTTGAACTCCGCATACATGCAAGACAAATGGCGTCTGACACATATAAGGCTCACATAAAACGCGTCCCGTCAAAAGCAGGTGTGAAGACGGTTCCTCCGGCCTCCATTGTTGTCGCGCGAGGGATGGTCGAGGGTGGCGGTGCCTTCATTCTGCCGTCACTGACACACTGTACAATGTGCATCCCTCAGAGCACGGTCGCTGTGTCACTGGTCTCCGGCTGGCCGCGTGAGGCACGGCGCTTCCGTAGAACATCATTTTCACAAGGATGACGTCGACAAGACACTGGATGTTTAATGGGAAGTACAATGAATCCATGCATAAATTAATTATTAAACTGAATTCACGCCGCATATTGGATATGTTATCAACATAACATATCCAACAACATATATTATAATTTGCACAAGGGCTACATGGTGTTTCCATAGAGCTCAGATGCTCGATCGTAAAACTAGCAATCATGGAAGCTCCTCGTATGACGTTTTATTATTACCGATGATAAAAATGCGCGGCCTCGCAGTCAAGTATGCCTCAGACGTCACAATGTCACAGGTGGCTGGTGTACTGTACTCACTCTCACCATTGCGTCACTGTGCTGATGATGGTGATAGTGAGGGAACGAGTGTTGCTCGGAAGGCATACAGGTGTGGGCATGGCGCAGCGGGGCAGAGGCGGGAGGAGAGGCTGCGGTGGCGCAAGGAGGAAGGGGCAAGCACAAGAGGGGGGGGGGGGACGTAGCGTGAGAATAGACTATGAAGCAGAGATAGATTGTATTCAGGTTGGACAGGGTACACAAGAACTGACCTGAATGAGGAGAAGAGAGCGCTCGCGCGTGCGCAAGTTGCTTTGTTTGAGAATTGTGAATGGACTGTCGTGATGAAGCGCTTACTGATTATTTCAATTTGTGATGCAAAATTTATCATATTTCATAAAAGCATCAAAACAGCGGTGTGGAATTGAAAAAGTAAATATTATTTGATGTTATGTTGCCAATTGAAGAAAATTTCCTCGATATCTCGCAAGGAAGCCTCGTGATATCACCACAGGAGACGTCACGAAGACAATCAGAGGGCGGCCAGCGGTCCCTTGACACGGTGGGCGGAGTTGTCGTGTCCTTGTGACGGACAGATGGGCGTGGGAGCATGGGCGGGCTCCGACAACCCGAGGACTGAGGGCGCCGTGTATTTTGTGGCTTGGTATTGACGAATGTTCTCGCGATGCTCCTTGTTTACTCTGTGAATTTGTTCTCTTAGTCTCTCCATTGAAACTCAACCTTAAATATAAAATTTATTATTTACATGCGCGCGAGGAATCGTCACACAGGCATCTTTCGGAATATCCGGATCGCCAACCCGCCTCCCACAACCGTCACCATCCACGTCCTCGTCACCATCACGCGCCCCAACAACACCATAAGACCTATGATGCGCCTTCTTCATTTTCTTCTTGACTTTCCTGGCATTTTTTCTCTCGCCTCATTCACTTTTTTTTACCCTGACACCGTGTTTCATTAAGCGAGTCCCTGTTTACTTCCCTTTTTCTTGTGGTGGCGCGGGCCCTCATCAAAATCCTTAATTAACACATGATTAGATTAAATCACAATTAGGGAGTGATAGACAGGGGACAGGCAGAAGGCGCCTTGGGTCCAGTAGTGCACCCTTTTGGGAGACTCTTGAAAGGTGACATCCAGAGCGCCGGAGGAGGTTGACGAGGGGGACGGGAGGTTAGGAGGTCCAGATGGGGGTTTGGTGAATTGCTTTTGGAGGTTGAAAAATGCTTATGGAAGGTTGGGAATGCGAATATTAAACAGGGCGGGGAGGGAATGGAGGTGGACTCATCGCGGGGAGATGGAGAGGATGAGCGAGGGCGTGCTGGAGATAATGGAGAGGGGGGGGGCGAGGGTAGAGGGAGACGGCGCTACAGGCGGAGGGGTGACGAAGGCAGGTGTTTGAGGCAAAGGGGCGAAGATGCAGATGGCAGATGCTGCAGTCTGGTGTGAGGGATGGCCGCACACTGACGGCAGAGACGAAAACAGAGGAGAGGCTGAAGAAAGGAACTTTAAATATGTCCTTGAGAGAGGGAGACCATTGTTTGCGTTTGCTTTTATTTATTTATCTTAAAAGAGTGGCGGCCGTTCGCATCCAGAGGTGAAAAAAGCTGACCTCTCCTAAAATGGCGAACTCTGATGAAGCCTCTGAAAAGCGTTACGAACCCCTTAGGAAAAACATTTATCCATCCATCTACAAATTACATGTATATCGAGAATATTATCCCAGCCCAGTTTTCGCATTCTTGCAGAGGCAGCCTTTAACCTGGTATTCTCGCAGAAGAAGAGTGAGTAAAGCGTTGTTAGTAACGAGGTAGACATCCCAGGGAAAGTATTAATAAGTCAAGTGGTGCATAATAAGTTGGAGATGGCGGGGAGGGTCCGGCAGCACGTGGGAGCCGAGCAGCGGGTGAGAGGGAGAGCGGGAGGGAGGAAGAAGAAGGCGGAGAGGGAGAGGAAGAGAGGGGGAGGGGCAAGGGCAGATGGGGGGAGGGGGAGTAGAAGGAGGGAAGGAGTAAGGAGGCGAGTGAGGAGTAAGTGTGTCAGAAATAATGTACGTCCAGGTAATAAGATGGACCTCATAAATACCGCAGAAGCTGACAGAGGCCGTGGGTGGTCGGCGTTCCTCTCCTGCTCCCCCTCCTCTTCCATTTCTCACCGCTTTACCGGCTTCCCTCCTTCCCTCCCTTCGTTCCTCGCGTTCTCTGTCTTCCAGCTTTCTTATCTAACGAAACATTATCGCCACCAGTATCGTCGTAATTTTAACTCAACCTTTATATATATTCCGGCCTCGCGAAACGGAAGTTGAAGTTCACCAGCAACTACATCACATGAAATTTAATTCGTGTCTGGTAGAGGCCGCAGCACATCCTGTTTACCGAGGAACGCGAGTGCCCTGGATACATATTCCTTGGAACTTAATGTCATTTAAGACCTCGGAGAAATTATTCCGTTGACTGCCAGCCATCAAGTGAGGCTTTTCTGTGTTCTTTATAGATCACTTTTTCGGGGTGGGCATTTTTGGAATTTTCCGTGTTCGTTGAAAGTTGCATGCGCCGGGGATAGTTACAAATAGTTAATCGCGGCGGAATGGTGTTTGGGATTGACATTCGTTGAATGCTGTCGACGGCGCAGCCCTGGAGGCCCTCCGAGCCTCCCGATTGGCTGCCAACCAACTCCCATCTTGGTCACCTGTTGGCCCGCTCTGACACGTAAAATGGCCTACATCAATTTATTACCCGTAATCACACACTGATAATCACAAGAGCCCAGTTAGTACATCAGTGGGCCGCGGGAAGGCTTGACGTTCCCGGCGGAGGAAGCCAGCCTTCAGTAAAGGCTTTATGGTCGAGGAACTGCCACAGACGTCAGCGCAGCCGGGTTATGAGGGCGAGCTGCGTCTTGGCTCGTATATCTGTGGAGTCGCGGCGATTCTTGCATTTGTAAATAGCAAGTCAAGTTAGAAATTCTTCTCACACACACACACACACACGCGCACGCACACACATACACGCACGCAAGCAAGCACGCACACGCACGCACACGCACACGCGCGCGCACACACAAACAAACAAACAAACAAACACTGTTCTCGTTGCCTGTAGAAACTAGCTCTAGATGGCGTCGCTAACCAAACCCTCATACACTGATATACACTGACCTTGGTCCTCGTAAATCATAACATATGTCACTTTCATATTCCTCTTCCTCGTTCAGCGCCGATACATCTACTAGCCCTCTGGTAGCCTGTGACCATGGAGGAACCATCGCCATGAACACACTCCTTTTCTCTTGGGTGACCCCCTCAAACAGCCCACCGCCCCCCAAGACAGAACTCAGCCCACTCTCGACCGCCCCGCCCCGCCCGCCGCCAACTGGTGATGTCGGCCGTGAGAGTGTAGGATGCCCCGTGGATGATGATATATAGGATAATTATACTTGTCACTTCCCTCACGCCATCTGTAGGCAGGACGGTAAACCAGCGGCCTGGGCTTAATCCGCCTTCATTAACTTTATGTAGATTTATCCTAGGAGACTCTTATGACCGCGCATATTCTCACATCACCGGCGTCGTTCGTTATCCGCGCCTTATCGTCGTCTTCACGCGGTTAGTGTCTCGGACCCGCGTAAAAATTGGGCCGAAGATGAGAACAGGGAAGAGGACGCAGGGAATTTGCGGGGGCGGGATAAGGGGGTCGAATGGGGAGGGGGGTAGATGAAGGGGAATTGGTGGGAAGGAAGGGAGGGGGAGGGAAGGAAGGGAGGGGCGGGTGGAGCAAAGAAGGAGAATCGGTGGGAAGAAAATGAAGAGGGAAGGGAAATGATTTGTTGAAGGTGTACGTGAAGATAGAGGAAGGTCTACGAATTGAGATGACAAATTGGTTCGAAAAAAAAGGGACTAAATTCTTTCTGAACTGAGGAAACGTTGTATGTGAAGGTGTATGAAAAGGTCAGGGAAAGAAAATAAAAGGTTCCAGGGCGCATGGGTGGTGGAGGGGGAGATGAGGGAGTCGCCCTTCCAAGGAGTGCCCTTCGAGCGTGGCGGGTGTGTTGATTTCCTTGATTACGCCGTGGCGGGGAGCGGCGGCCGCTGTGATTAGTCGCGAAAGAGAGGGAATGATGGGAGGAGGGCGAAGGCGGCCGCGGTGGGATGGAATCTCGCGCGTTATTTATGACTTCGATGGTATGAGTTGGGGGAAGAAATGGGAATAGTAATAGCGATATGATAACTCGAGTCTAATTAAATTGTAGCCAAGCAGTGAGCGAAACCGATCTGAATCTATAATTCGTCCAGAACAAGACATGAAGCTAAGACAGATGGATGGCAGGAGAAAATATGATGATGAGCACACGAGATAAATTAGGAGCGAATAAAGATGGAGCAAAAGAGAGGGAGCGAGAGAAGAGGTGTAGATGAGGAGAGAGGGAGGGAGACAGGCTGGGAGGGAGAGAGGGAGGAAGGGTGAGAGGGAGGGAGGGAGGGACCCGAACCTCCCATGGCCTCTCATCATCACTACGCCTTCTTTGTGTTCATCACCATAATTTTGACGACAGGATTTATGGTGATGAGGTCCGCGGTGGGTCATAACTCAGGCCGCGCCGACGATAAAAGTTATTCTTGTTAATTGCATCAAGTAATGAGTTGCTAACTACCTTCAACGACGATCACACAACCCAGGAGCTGAGCGACCACACGGGGCGAGTTGGTGTTCTTGTCACAATGTTTCGTAGCCGCCATGATACCTACCTTCGCGCCGCGGCCGGCGATCGCAGGTCCCGCCTCGGAGGAGCTGAACGAGCGCGCTGCTTACACTCGGGGCTGCGCGAGGGGCAGGGAGAGAAGGGCAGTTTCCCTGGCTGGCTAATTGAATATCAGCTTGCTAACAGGTGTCCCAGCGTTATGCCAAGTATTACTGCGAACGAAGGCTGCGGGGAACAGCTGTTTTTGCTTACAATTTCTGTACAAGGATTAATTAAAATCCAAACGTTATAGAGCCTATGGCATGCTGGCAAATGGGCCGAGCGCCGACGGCACCAGGAATCGCGTCTCCCGCTGGCCCTCGTCCAGCACACTTGCGCGAGGATCTGTAATTATTTGCTCTAGATTTTGTTGCAGAACGAATTTTTGTTTTGCTGGTTCACACCTCGCCGCTTGCTGGGCAAATATACGGCCCTAAAATGCTGCAATCTGAGCGGGGATCAAGGGCGGTGGGCCTTTGAAGTCCAAGTTACAGTTGTGCTTGTCTTGATCGTTCATCACGGTGCGCTCTTCCCTGCACGGTGATGCCAAGCACCGGAAACCTTCGCACTTAATTGTCGTTCACAATATCTTGTGTCAAGTGTCCTTTCAGTGCCCCCCATGCACACCCCTTTTCTCTTTCTTCAACCACATAATATGTGTGGCTTTATCAGCTTTTAGTATCGCATGTTGCTACCTTTCTCCATCATTCTCTCTCTCTTCCGCCGACATCTTGAGGAGATGACAGATCTGCCGAGGACTCTGACAAGGGACTTGCATCAAGACGCTTAATGAGTCGTTGTCAGCGTCATACCTGTTAACATAACCTGCGCTGCCTGATGTAGGAAGGACGGATTCCCCTTCCGAGCTCGGTGCTGCTCCGTACCCAGGCTCGAGAGAGTTGGTGCTTGCGGTATTGTACGCATCATTGGGGTCATCTTAGAACTATTATTATAAATGTACATAACTAATTTCATCAAGATAAACGATGACGTATTCTTTCTGCTACAACATTTCCCTTTCGGTTTCTCTTGCTAGGAATTCAAACCCGCGATCCTTTTCCGTCTCCCTGACCCTCCTCCGTCCCTCCCTGTTTCCTCTCGTGGTTTTCCCTCGCCGTCCTCTCCCCCGCCGGCTGGACGATGGTGACCGCTCTTCACCATATTTCTCGGCCCGACAGCCACGATGATTCGCACGGGGCACAACTACTCGAGGAACAATGTGAAGCAGCTTCATGAATTACGAGCCGGGACACGAAGCATTAACATGGAACCATTGTGTGCAAGAGCGAGCCATGATGAGGCCGGGGTTTATGATGATCTGTGATGGTGGTTATGCTTCATGGGGTCTCCTGTGAGGAAGGTGTGGCCCCATGGGATCTTGGCGGAGGCCGGAGAGGAACAGAGGAGAGGCCGCGTTCATGGGGCTGAAGTCTCGCGCGATCCTCATTTGAAGGAAAGGGAAGATCAGCAGAGGTAATGATTTTATTGCGGAAACACTTTTTTTCTTGAAATTCCCATCAAAATCTCGTTATGAAACACTGCACACATAGTTCGGCCGGAGTGAAGTTAGCGGCGAGAATGACCGCTGATAAAGATGCTAAATGTGCATTTTACTGATGATGATCTTAAAGGTGACGAGCATTCGAGTGGTGAAAGCAGTGGCAGTGTTGCAACAAGGGCTGTGTTGGTAGTGCTGATGGTGCAGGTGATGTTAGTATTGGCAACTTTACCTTGGACACCATGAGGGGCCATGGACGTCGTGCAGCATAATTAGTCCTCTAGTCACAGCTTTAATTTACATATGCATAGACTGCAGTTTGTCTAACTTGCTGACCGGCATCGCAAACACCAGGCTGTGTTTTATTATACTCATTATTATTATTGTTATATTTTATTATCATGTGATATGCATAAGCAAATTTCTAACCGACTTTTCTTTTTTTCAGGTAAGTGTTAAATCCGGAGGCCACAAGAGAGGCGAAGGCAAAGGAAGAAGAGTAAGTAGAATAGGTAACACGTCTCCCCACCCCCTTTCCTCCCTTCACTGCCCCCCCCCCCCACCGCCCGGCCTCGCCCGAACCTTACACCGAATGCTCGTCAGTGTCCAGAGGTGAGTGACTCCTGATGGCGGTATGGGACGCGGCCGGTGAAACATGGCGCTGATGAAGACTGCACAGTGAATAAGGTAATCGATAAAGGAATTCGGACGGTGGCGGCTTGACAGGAGCGTCGGTGGACACTCATCAAAATTGTATCGTCCAGTTGTCTCGGCGGCGAGATGGAGGAGCAGCCGCCGCGGCCCTACCGGTGTCCAGCAGGGTCGGAGGCCGGGAGGGGGGGGGTCGTGCACGCGTCCACGCCTTGTCACGCTCCGTCGCCAGGAAATTAATATGTGATCGATTACGCACTTGGTTAGTTTACGCTGCGGTTAACAAGTTTCCTGGCGGAAGCAGCCGCGGGCGGAGGCGCCGTGATCGTCGGCGGGTAACACGATACTGTCCGAGCCTTCGCGGGACTCACCGGGACGCAGCGTACATTATGCACCGAGTCTTGACGTAGACAAAGCGCTCTGCAAATGCGTTTGTTGCATAATTCCTCGGTTGCTTGCTAGGGACGAGTATGGGCCAGGGATGCGTGCCATAAGTATGAGAGCCAAGAGGGGGGATGGGAGCAAAGTCAGGGAGACTTCTTAGCAGGGAGCCTCCGCGCCCGGAGTCGTCCTGAGACTCGCTATCCTCTGCAACGAGTCTCATGTGGCCTCGGGACGCTAGATGACTCCCTTCGGATAATTTAGAGTCCGCACTCTCTCCCGTAATTTATCATGTTTGCCATTTGAAATATGAGGCAGGATTGTCACCGTCAAGGTAATTTATATAATTTTACCCCCATGAGTCCCAGAATTTTTTAGTGATGCACTGACAATCAAGCTGTCAGATGCCCTCTCCATTTTCCCGAATTTCAGGACAAATTAGAGTGAATTCGCGTTCTAGCAAAGTTGTCAGCGCCGGCAGAAGAGGCCTACATAATGGATAGCGCGCGAGTGGGCACTGGTCGCCGGCCAATGAGGCGCTCGCTCGTTGGCGCCATCGGGCTGTGCCGCCGAATGCGATTTAGGCGGGAATTAGATCCGAAATGGATATTATGGAGAGAAAATTGGTTTCCTTTGTAAATAGATGGAAATATGAAGTTGTGTAATTGGTTTCATTATAACGAATTAGTGAAGATTTGAGCATGCAGGATTTAGTAGTGAGGAGTAAAGATATATATTGTGGAGTATCTGGAAAGGGTCAAGCCACGCAGAAGCGGGATGAATGGGCGACGGCGGCCCGCGACGGCCTCACCTGCGGCCCTCGCGCGATGACGCCGTCGCGCCGCGGGCCAGTTAGACGTCGCTCTCGGAGTGACGGACGAGGCGGGAGGAGCGCCACCTGCCATTTCCTTGCGCTGCCAAATTGGTGCAGGTAATGACCTTACTTTGCAGGGGGGAAGCCATGTGTCACAGAAGACAGGCCGTCAGACACACGCACGCGCGCGCGCACACACACACACACACACACACACACACACACACACACACACACACACACACACACACACACACACACACACACACACACACACACACACATTCAGAGGTGATAATAATTTCATCATTGTTGCTGGTGTCATGTAACGAAAGGGGGAAGGGAAGGAATTGGAGAGAGGGAGAAAGGGGGTTTGCGGAGGAGGGGAAGCGACCGCACTGAATCCGTGGCAGCGAGGGAGGTGTTCCCAGATGCGTGCGCACTTCATACACTCGCGCACGTTCGCGGACGTATGCATGCACACACACACACACACACACACACACACACACACACACACACACACACACACACACACACACACACACACACACACAACATATAATATCATGTAATATATAAATATATATATAATAATATATAATATAATATATAATATATAAATATATATACTATACATTAAACTATCTATCTATCTATCTATATATATATATGTGTGTGTACATATATGTATACATATATGTATATACATATATATTTATACATATATATGTATATATGTATACACATATATGTGTGTGTATACATATATGTATATACACATATATGTATATACATATATATGTATACATATATATGTACATATATATATGTACATACACGCTCACATACACACACACACACACACACACACACACACACACACACACACACACACACACACACACACACATATATATATATATATATATATATATATATATATATATATATATATATATATATATATATATATCTATATATATTATGTATTATGTAATAATGTTATATATATTATATATTATACTATATATACGTATATATGTATTAACATAGATGTGTGATAATATATGTATATAATATGTATCATAATATGTACATACACGCTCAATAACACACACAACACAACATAACACACACACACCACACAACACACACATCACACATCACATCACACAACAATCACGCGCCGCGCACAACACACACACACACACACACACACACACACACACACACACACACACACACACACACACACACACATACACATACATGTGTGTCTGTGTATGTGAATGTGTGTGTGTATGTATGCATGTACGTATGTATGCATATATGTATTATATACACATATACATGCACATAGGGTGGGGGAGAAAGGAAGAAGGGATGAGAAAA
>NC_051391.1:20223020-20225520 GCF_015228065.2 Penaeus monodon | reverse complement strand
TAGACAAACGTGACACTCATGACTCCCGAGGCAGCCCAAGCGACCTGCGTTGTCTGTGTAACATCTTGAAGGAGGTATGAGACCAAAGGGAAAAGGGGAGAGGTGGGGGATGGAAGGAGAGGGGGAGAGGGGGACATCGAATGGAAGGGGGAGAGGAAAGTGAAAAGGGGGAGGAGAGCCGAATGGAAAGGGAGAGGGAAGACCGGAGTGAAAAGGGGGAAGTTGAAGATCAAAAAGAAAGGGGAGAAGGGGGGGGGGTGGAGTGAAAGGGAGGAGGAGGAAAGCAGACGGTTTGAGAAGCAAGGATTGATATCGGAAATCTACTGTCTTGTTTGTCTTCGAATGCAACAAATCAGAAGTTTGCGGCACACTTCAGACGACCTGTCGATCGTCAGATGAAAATAGTTCGACCTGATAGATTACCTTGCAAAAGGCAGGGAGGCGCGCGATAAGGTTGTGAGAGCTGTCAGGCCGTCGGGTAAACCGAGTTCATTCTTCAGTTACAGAAGTAGATGCACCGAAGGTTAGAATCACTCTATCTAAAACCCTTTCTTCTGAAATTCATCGAAAGAAAAAGCCTTAGACCGTTCGCGTATCTGTTGGCGTGAAAATTTGGCTGGCGGGTTAGTGTATATAGAATGCTAAGTGACTAAATGATAAATTGGTCATAAATGTCGAGCAGAATATCGTGCTGTGGCATGATCCCGCCCACATGGCCTGCACGCCCACAATATTTACCAAACACGCCCACACCACCACACAACAAATGGTTACACCGAGGGGAGTTGGAGCCATCCTTCAATCAACGCTTAGGCTTAACTTAGTGTTACATTTCATTGGGATTTCAGCCTTGTGGACTGACGTGGGATGGAGTTTTGTTGCGTGAGAGGAAGCATTAGGGAGAAGTGCTGAGGAAGACACACGGACAAGGAAATATAAACTTAGTTACTGTCTTTACAAATCCTCCAGGTTTACCTTGGTTCCCGGACAAGCAAATGAGAATTTCTTTGGGGTCGGGGCTGGGGTCGTGTTTGTTTGCCCATACCCTTGCCTTGCGGTGCGTAATGGCCCAGCATCAGGGATCCCAGGAAACCCACATCATTTCCTTGGGTCCACATCACCCACAGGAGCCTCACATCAACGCCATGGACCCGTGTCGTCGCCAGGGCCGCATCACTTCCAAGGACCGCCACCACCTCTCCGCAGGACTCCATATCACCAACTTTCTTCCTCACATCACCACTAGGGCCTCCTTGCTCCTCTCCTCTTCCTCCTCCTCCTCCACTCTCCTCTTCCTCCTCCTCTTCCTCCTCCTCTTCCTTCTCCCCTCCTCCTCCTCCTCCTCCTCCTCCTCCTCCTCCTCCTCCTCCTCCTCCTCCTCCTCCCCTCCTCCTTCCTCTCCTCCTCCTCCTCTCTCCTCCTCCTCCTCCTCCTCCTCCTCTCCTCTCCTGCTCCTCCTGCTCCTCCTCCTCCTCCTCCTCCCTCCTCCTCTTCCCCTCTTCCACAGCCCCCACAGCTCCTCCTCCACCTCCTCGTCCTCATCATCCCCCTCGCCATCTCAGATCCGGAACCGGCATATTTGGAATAGCCCTCGCCAGGAACACGTCTCCCCCCTCTAATTAGGAACCGCCTGAGGGATACCGGTGTGAGTGAGGGGAGGATAACAGGGGCGGGGAGGGGAGCGCCGCCCCATGCCCTCAGTCTTCCCCTTGTCTCTTCCACTGTCTTTATATATCTCTTCTCCTTCTTTCTCTGGCCGTTCCGTTCCCGTTATTTGTAGTTAAAGCGTTTTTAAAGCTTTTACAAGCCGTTGATACAGTGGAGACTTTAAAAAGAAATGTATCCTTTTCTGTCATGTTTTCATTAGAAAAATGTGTCTTTTCAAACAACTACTCTTTCATTCTTTATGTGGTTTTGGTGTAAGAAATAACTTTTGATTGCGAAGGGAAACGAGATGACAGTGCTTGACCGCGGTTGTCACTGTGTCTGAACGAGGCAAAGAGCCGCTGTGATGCATGGTGCCAAGTATGGTGCAAGATCTCGGTGCGGGGATGTCGCGTGGCATTGGAGCGAAGCAGTGTCCCCATGGTCGGTCTGCTTAATTAGAAGGCGCCCTGGGCACATCCCGTGGCCTCGTCACTCAACTAAGGTCTCTCAAGCTCGCGCCAGGTAATTGTTAAGTCCCTAGTGTAAGTCTCCCGACATCCCCGGACTGCTTCTGCTGCCGCGGTGGGAGGAGTCCCCCCACCCCACCCCTGCCTCTCCGTCCACACGCCTCCCACTTTGATTCGCCAGTGCACCGCAGGTCCATTTTGAACTTTGCTCGACCTGTAGCGATCCTTATATAATTAATTATACACTTGGTTCAACATTCACTAAATTTGCTGCTCCCAAATATCACCTGCTTCGTTCACCTGCGTCGGAGGCTGATGAGGCACAGGGTCAGAAGGAGGTCGTCGGGACGAGTGCGTGCCCCCGCGTCGCCTGTATGGCGGTGAGG
>NC_051391.1:20205520-20218020 GCF_015228065.2 Penaeus monodon | reverse complement strand
GCTCACCGCTCTCCGCTGCCCGTCTCACCTTGCCTTTTTACCTCGCTCCCATCCGTTTCTCAGGAACTGCCACCTGCTGTCCAACAATAATGCGTGCAAGCAGTGGGAGTTACGTCTCCCTACTTGTGAGTTATGCTCCCCCTTCCTGCTTGCTGGCCTTGAGTTGATTTAAAGCATAATAAGAAGGCTAATAACCACGTGGGAGAAGATGTGTCACGCTGCCCGACGCGCACACACACCATCTGTTCGGGAGGACGAGGCTTAGATGTGGGAGGTCGGCCGCGGCGGGAGGTTGCGAGGCCGCCGGGGAGGGCGCAGAGGTCGGGGAGGATGCAAGGAGGTTCGGGGCCATGCAGTGGGGACGTGGAGGGCGGGTGAGGACGCAAGGAGGATATAAGGAAGCGCTTTGAAGGAAAAGATACAAGCCCGAGAGATTTCCTTGTCGGCCTCTTGGGTGCAGTTTGAGCTGTTTAATGCATTAATGAGTGGATCATTTGAATAAAAGGACTCCACTCGCTTGACGTCACGTGACCCTCCCCCTTCCCTTCTCGAACGTCATCCGCATGCAGGTAACGCGCCTCGCATGCTTTCCGTTGCAGTTTTATAGCTGTTTACTCTCCTGTCTTACTTTACTAAAATACTGGATTTTCTCGCTAACGCAGATGCATTTGGTTGAAATGTGGAATTGGTTACACTGCTGAACATCACCCTAAATTAAATGCTTCAGCTGAAGCATCAGTAAAATGTGGAATTGTAAAGTAAAACTCGTTGCAGTGTGAGCCTGAGGGCGTTGAAAAGCCCGGGGACAGTCCTCCATTGGTGATCCTGAGGATAACGACAAGAGTGACCTTATTTCCTCGTGTTTCTTTAATGTTCTTTATAAATAGATTGATCGTTATGAAAATGTCCTGCAAGAGCATGGTCAGCTGATATGTTCAGCAAAGCGTACAGCTGCGAACGGAGTGAAAAGACAGTTGTTGCTGATCCGAGGTGCTCGACTAAGCCGCTGCTCCCCGCGAGAGACCGAGCTAAACTAACCTGGAAAAGCTTCGACTTTCACCGGCATAAGCCGCGAGTCTCCGAGACTTACAAGCTAACCATCACAGCTAAGTGTCGACTGCATCAGGGGCTTAAGCAGCACATCAAAGGCGAAGTCCGACGCTGCTGCTGCAACCTCGCTGCGCCGGGACCTCTTCGAGGATCGCGCATTATTGCCTCATTTCTGGCGGACGAGGAAGTGATCGAGTGTTGCTGCGATGTGGGTCGTGATGGCGACTTTGAATGAGCTTATGCGTTTGATTTATGTATTACCCATTTCCTACCCAGAGTTCGCAGAGGTGTGAAACGAATGCACACGATATGATTGTTCAGCAAAAAAAATGCGAATCGTCCAAACTAATTTGGTAAATTAATGTTCGTTGGACTCGGGTTCCTCCCAGTAAGAAATAAATAAATAAATAAATAAATGAGACACAGGCTGCATCACTATTCCTTGTCTCGTAGTTGCAAGACAAACAAACAGCAACAAAATAATTGTCTGGAGAGTACTTTGTCTCGTCGATTCAAAGACGGATTTAAGAATATAATATTCTTCCTCGATCTGTGGACCCGAACCTCGCACTGGGCACTGGTGACGTCACTCCGGCCTGGGCGAATAAAATCTTTGTCTTCAGGATAAAACGGATTTTTTCCACCGAGCAGCGTTAGTGTTTTGTTTGGAACATGGGGCGTTTATGATGGTTTATATTTATTATTGAATTATATATAGTTTTTTGAACACGATTCCTTTAGGATTTTATATACTCGATTCTGTCGAGTGAAAAGTGTTTGTATCCATTGTGATACAAGGCTCGTAAAACATGAAAGGAACATCACAGTTAATTCGTATTTTGATGTACGATGTGCACATGCCGCCGGCCACAGTGTGCTCTCCTGCAAGTCTATATGTCTGCATGTGTGCGCGCGTGTGCGTGCGTGTGTGTGTGTGTGTGTGTGTGTGTGTGTGTGTGTGTGTGTGTGTGTGTGTGTGTGTGTGTGTGTGTGTGTGTGTGAGAGAGAGAGAGAGATGATAGGATATTTGCATGTCGGGTCAAGAGTGAGTTAGCCCTCGCAGACCAGACGTGGTGTTACTTGAGGTCTCCAGCCCCTGGCTCCTTCGCCGCCTCTCCTTCCTCCGTTCTTCGCTGTATTTCCCATTCTTTCAATTTCATCTTCGTGTCTCATTCTTCATTTCCAGTCCTTCCTGTCGGTCGTTCTTTCATCTTCCATCCTGTCTCCATTTGCCGAATTCAGTAAGTTTCATTATCATTTTGTCATTCCTCACCACTTTTATTCTTTTTCAGTCTTTCTCTTCTTCTTTACTCCCTCTCCTCCCCCTCGGGCCCATGTCCAGCCTGCAAGCCTCTAACACATCACATAGCCTTCTCGTCAGCTTTTGCATTCATCAGGTTGTTGAGTTTATAGCTGCGTTGTGCCGTTTCCAGCTGGCCTTTCAGTTTGTCCAAGTTTGAAGTTTCCAAATAAGATGCACATATTTATTGTTTACAGGAAGGCTCTCTCCATGCATTTGATCTCGGAGTAATATACGATCGTTTGATCTTGCGTCTAACGCTTTTCTTTATTCATTTACTATGTTGAAAATACAAATTTGCTTTTTAAGTGTTTCCCTCAGTTTTGAAAAAAGGAGCATTAGTTTTTCACGCCTTTTTTTTCGTGCGCTCCCATCCCTCCTCATTTAGCGCGTATTCTATTTCCTCCTCCTTTTCCCCTTCCTTCCCCTCGCTTCTTCCCCTCCCCGGCGCCCCGCCCCCGCCGCCGCAGCCAGGCGGGCGGGAGGTGGACGGTGGGCTGCGCTGTCCAATTCTACTTTGATATATTCGGACGGCCCGGGGGCTCGCTTTGCAACATCACACATTTAATTATAAAGCGGCAGTGGTTTTGTTCTGGCCATGTCAGTTAATGCCCAGTTTATTGGGAAGGCTCGCGGAAGCCTGTCAATTTAAGAGAGAACCCGGAGAGAGCCGGGCCACTACCTGGCGCGCTGATCACGCCTGATTTTATGGTGCGGCGGCGGTGGCGGCGCGGGGGACAGGCCGCCGATTCTTTTTTCGCGTTGTTGTTGCTGTTGACGCGGCGGCGGCGGCGGCGGCGGCGGCGAGTTCGAGCGGCGGAGGGGAGGCGGAGGGCGATGCCGAGCTTATCGCCAGGCTGACACAGTCCGAGTCCTACCGCACCAGTTATGCTAATTGGGCTTATTATTAGCTTATTAGGGTTCCGGTGCATATTAGGCGCTACGGGCTTAGAGATATTGGTTTTCGATACAGTTTGTCCTTCCATTTCTCCCTCTCTCTTTCGATTCTTCTGAAGTATTAGCGCCCGTATGTTGAATCCAAATCGGCTAATGCATCGGGATCTCAGACTGCTCAGACGAAGCCATGATTGCAGAACAGATCGTAAGGCAGTGCGTGGCAGAAGCCGAAGAGGTGTTCTCGCCTCTGGGAGGTCTTGTGCGACATGACAACCGTACATACGTGGTAGGAGTGGTAGCAGTTGGTTCGCTGTGTGAAGTTGCAAAATTGGCAACTGTGGCCTTCAACCTGACTGGTCTAATGGTGATTGACAGCCTCTGACGTCATCACGAATACTAATGACGAGTCCACAAATTACGCGCCTTTGTCTCACCGTCGCCCTCATCATCGTCATCACCGTCGCTGCCATTGTCTGCCAAGTTGCTACATGGAAGGATTCATTATGGAACAGCAGAGTGGCCGATCCGCTCTGTTGAATGCTCCGCCATTAAATAGTCCTGCTGTCTTCGCCATTCATCAACATTTTTCACATTCGTCTCTGTTGACTTCACTGCTTTCCCATCCTTCCTGCTCCTTTCACCCCCGTTTCTGCCAACTCTCTTTATCACCACTCTCACCTCTCCCCGAGTTCCACCCCCTCTCCCTCTCCCTCTCCCTCCTTCTTTTGTTTTGTGTGTATGTAATTCTTTCGGTGTTGTGTTCTCCATACAGAGTTGTGAATGTTTCTCGTTGTACCCCAAGTGTTTTCCGATGTACTTGAGCGGGTCGCGTAAGTGGATTCAGCACCTGTTTCTAGCAAATATTCTAGACACAGGCGATTTATTTCACTTTACTTTTTTACCTCATTAATATTCAAATTCCTCTGTGGAGAAGCCCCCGCCTGCGCCACCCCGCTCCCGTGTCCTGTCCGTGTACACATTCGCTTTGTAATGTCGCTAAAAAGGGTTTGGCAGCGTCGAGCATTTCACAGAGCTAGGCCTCCTGTCGTAACGTATCACCAGCACTCGAACTTAGGCCTTTTTGTATTGATGGTGTACAAGTGTTCGTGTGTTGTACAGATTTTCCTCTCCGAAGTGTCACCTGATACCGAGGCTTTTTTCGTGTACAGAGCCAGTGTCTTGTAGATGGTGTGGCTGCCGGGGCCTTTGGTAGGGGGGGGGGAGGTTTAAAGGTGTATAATGTTGCGATCTTCATACAATATGGAGGAGTACCAAGTCACCTCAGGAAGATTAGGGTCGGTAAGTTTAAGGAACATCAAGAAAATAAGACGAGGAAGAAAAAACTTTGTACATATTTACCTCGCCCCGGCAGAATGCGGGCTGTTATTAGATTAGAATTTAGAGGGATGTACAAATGGGGATATATTTAGCCAAGAGAGATGGGCGTCCGTTACAGGTATTCGTATTAAGAATCCATCGCTTTCCGAGTCTCGCTGCCTGGTCGGGGATCAAGAGAGGGGATGAGTTCCCGATTTATTCCTTGAATATCCTTGTAAATCTTATCGACTCTGATTAAAAATTCCCCCATGCCAAAAAAGTCTTGTTGGGATAATTGCAAGTGTGAGGTTATATTTCTTGTTTCGGATAAGGTCGGAGGGAGGTCAGGGAAGGTCAAGGGGGCGACTGAATTTATGTAGTCGAGTTACTCATCATTTTTATCGGCAAAGTTTTGTTGGGATGATTGTATGTCGCATGTTGGAGTGCGTTTTGTTAGTCTTTTGGGCGTGGCTAATGGGCGAGTCCTGTGATGGGTGGAGCGTGAAAAGGGGGCGGGGCTCCTTAGCGATGACATAACACGCTGACTCACACACATCCCTTCGCTCCTCCCCCCAACTGCCCTCCGCCACTTCAGGCCACTTCTTCCGCCAACGACCGTTTTTCCTCATCTTTATCTTCGCTTAACCCTTGTACTTTGTTTCCCCCTCAAGCCCTCCTTCCGCAGCCTAGCCTGGTCTCCTTTGCTATGCGTTTCCTCCCTAAAGACATACTTTCCAAACAGCGTTTCTCCGGCGCATTTCCACTTGCCGCTCGCGAAGACCATATGCCCCTTGGTCATCGCGCCCCTCGTGGCCTATATTATTTGACCTTCTCTTGAGTCTGTCAATATCTCTCGCTCTCCCCTAGCAACCCCAACCCTCTTACAGTCCCAACAAAAATCTCCTACCCTCCCCCCCTCCTGCCCTCTCCTCATCTCCCCATCTCCCCACTTCCCCCGCCACGGCTCCCCTCGCCTCTCCCCTTCCCCCTCCGCGACCCCCCCCCCCGGCGCTTCCCTTCCCTCTCCCTCACCCCCCCTGCCCATCTCCGACATCGCGGCCTGGCTGTCCTAGTCTGTTTCACGCTACATTTGGGACGTAACAAATAAAACGAGAGATGCCGTCGACGCCACGAGATAAAAAGGTCCAAAATTAGCCTTCATTCTGGTGTCCTCGTCACACCAGTCAAGTCAATGCTAGCCAGAATGTTTCCTTAGACTTCTCTGTTCGCCTCAGTTCTCACGGTTCACTATTTTCCACCTTGAAATAGAGCGATGAACAGGGGGGAAAACTACATACAACGGCTACATGATCTGTCATGAGAGAACAATAGGAGATAGTTCTACAAATCATTGTAATTTACATTCCAAAAAGATTTCAGTTTTACTGAAATATCGTCAAGTAATTTAGAAGTAATAAGAATATCACACTAATATGGAACACATTACTTTTATAAGCGGAAGGGATATAGCTTAGGAATTCGAGTTCAAGGAGTGTGCGCATAGAAGTCTTACTGAACAGGGCTTGTTATCGGAGAGACTCGAGTCGAGGTTTATGTTCTCACGAGTAACGTCGGCGACACTCGGGCCATCTCGGGCTAATGTCCTTAACTGTTAACCGCACGTGAGGAAGCGAATATTTATCGCTTTATAAAGTGATCTGCGGTAATGGTGCTGAAGACTTACAGGCGGAGAGATTTCGGTGCCATCATACTTTTATTGTGTATTGAAGGCGCATTCCGCAACGTCGCCGAAATGATTTTACTTCATCAATAAAAAATGTTAATGGTAGAGTTACTCTCTGTTGTCTGCCGTGTAACCACAGCTGCAGCCAAGATCACCTCGGCGTTAGTTATCTCCCCGCAAGACCAGCATCAAGATAACAGCCTCTACTCCCGCCCGTCTTCAAGTCTTAAAATGTTTCAGTTTACCCAGTATTGATGTTGGGGCATAACTCTACCCTCTTGTTTATTGCAGGCCCGTCTTATATCAGGGTTGCCAGGGGGAATCTGTGGGTTGCGTAAACGAGGCTCCTTAGTTTAGGACTTTCAGCTCCGCAGAATTTCGCCTTTAGTTTTAAGATGGCATTTGCTTGGACATGTGTCATATATTTCTGTCGTAATGATTATCATTATCATTTATTTATTCAGTACCTAACACTATTTTTTCTGCTTGAACTCATTAGTCCATGACTGATATTCTTATTGGTTTTATCTTTTGGCTGATAGGCTATGTATGCTTTTAAGATAAGGTCACTGAAAATAAATGCAGCCTTTTCTTCTTCACATGCTGCGTAGATCAAAACTAACATAGGACTCGGTAGTTATCTGCAGTGCCAGGAATTGTTAGAACATTTTTTTCTGAATCTTTTTAATTTGTATTTTCTACAGTCATTCCCGATAGTTACATTATAATAAGATAATCATGCATCGAAACCAACAAAGATGCACATCCCTTCATATTTAGGCAGTAATCACTTTAACTAACAAACGAGGTGATTAGGCAACCCCAAGAGGCCATTTGTTCCCGGCGATAGTGTCTTCTAAACGAGGGTTAACTAGGGTAGATGGTAGTTAAGCTAGTGACAATAAATCCAGTGTATAGGGCGCGATGAGATCGGTCGCGGGGTGGGATATACTTCGGTGTCGTTACCTTTATCTCAATCATTTATACCCGTCGTAATAAATTGGTCGGGTCAGAAGGGCGCCGACCGTCATGTTCTTGTAGAGGCGAAAGTCTCGTGCTTTGATAACGGGCGCTGCGCTTTCAGGACCTGTAGCTTCTTTGACGTCGTGGAATAGAGAGCCGTGACGTCGATTGACGCGGTGACATCAGTGCGGAGCAGCCCAAAAGGCGCCGCCGTTCGTGGCGAGGGCGCCTCCCATGCACGTTGACAAGGAATGGGGAGCGTCTGCTTTTCCGATTTTTTGCACGAAAATCCGACACAATTTATCCATCTTATTGCTATCTGTACCCACATTATTTTCCAAGTAATCTACAAAATACCTCAAGCAATCATTGATTTTATGCATGATTACATTATTATATGCATTCGTATCTTCCCCCTGCCTCTGCTGGAGTAATTATTTTCGTTCCACAACATTTACTGGCGTTTCTCCCCCGTTATTACCAAGCTTCCCCTCACCGCCACCTCGGAATTTATTACATATTTACCTGGTCTACAACACCGCCGTGTATTTACCTGGCCTACACCACAATCATGTGTTTACGTAACATACACAGTTCGACAACAGCCACACTCACAACACCTTCGGCCTTGTGGGCAGCGTCGATTCGCAACACCGCCGATGCTCATCCTTTGCAGAGGGTGATCCTTGGTTTCCCTTGTAGCTCCTCCCGCTCGTTGCCCTTAACCTTCGCATTTGGAGGTTAAATCTCAGCCTTCTTCCCATTCCTTCAACCTCCCCTCCTCTACAAGTGAACCAAATTTCTTCTTTGATCTTTGACTCGCCTCCTCGCTTAGGCCTTGGTGCACCGAAGTCCGTGCAGACCCTCGTCCGTGTGGCAGCCTCCCCCATAAAGCTCATCGCCCAATGTTAAAACCTCCCCTCGCATTGTTTCTTCGTTTAGTGGCGCGAAGGCTTAGGCGTGCGCGGAGGAGGCATTCCGAGGAGGCCGGAATAGGCGGTTGATGCAGGGGCGGAGGATGACGGAGGGATCCGAAGGGTGTAAAGGATAGTAGCAAAGGCGTAAAATTGGCGAAAAGAGGGAGGAAAGGCAGGCACAGTGAAAACAGGAATGCGAAAAGAACGTGGAAGGATGGAGCGAGAGGTACAAAGTGAGATGGATTAAGATGGAATCGTATTCGCGGAGAGAGAATAGAAACAGTAAGAAATAAGAAGGAACTCGGGGATCTTGAGCGAGTGTTAGTGAGAGAAAGATGAAAAATATAACGTGTGAGGTAAAATTCTGCGTAAGAGAGAGATTAAGGTAAGGCATTGGATTTAGAGCGAGTTCAAGGGGGCAGTGGAAGCCTTTTAGGGAGGGAGGGGCGATCGAGAGGACACTGAGATAGGGGAGAGAGAAAGAGAGGGAAAGGGTAAGGTTGGGAGAGGAAGGGGAGAAAGGGGGAAGGTAGAGAGAGACAGAGGGTCAAGGAGGTGTGGACGAGGACTTGAGGAGTGAAAGAGAGAAGGACGTAAAGGGAGAGGGGAAGGGGGGGTGAGGGAGGGACCACAAAGCCACTCTGTCTCTGCCATCTTGGCTTTGACGACGAATCTGGGCAAATAGGCGGCCTGCGAGGCTTCGTATTTGTTCAGTACCTCAGCGTCGGGATCAAGAACGGAGAGCGGGAAATCTCGAGTCCTCGAGAAAAATGGCAGATGATGAGGTGACGATATATTTTTCTCGGACGCGGAAATGTTAGGGAGCATTTCGGCGGCGAAAGGGAAGACTTCCGACGCGCGCGCAGTCTTTGTTCGGCCAGGAAATGCAAATACCGTTGACGGGGAGTTACGTGTCCGATATACAGCTCGATACATCACGGCCTTTCCCACGCTGGTCATAACTCTGCATTTGCGAGGTCACGCCGGTGGGCATCGTGCTGCGAACGGGGGTGATTGAGGGAAAAAGATAACTTTAGTTATTAAGAGTTTTACTCTGAGGGCAGCTGGTGCTTCCTTTAAAGTAATATATATATAATATATATATATATATATATATATATATATAATATATATATATATATAAATATATAAATATATATATATATATATAATATTTATAATAATATACATACATACATACATACATACATACATACATAACATACAACATACACACACACTCACACACCACACACACACACACACACACACACACACACACACACACACACACACACACACACACACACACACACACACACACACACACACACAAGACCTTGCAAGACATTATGATTCTAATGAAACTGAAAGGAAGATAACGTCAGTAGAACGAAGCTGAGCAGATAAGCAGCACCATTTTTTACACCGCGTTAGTGAACAGAGATACGGGTGTTCGGCCGAGGTTTACAACTTGGCAGAAGGAGGTGCGTGCAGCCCCTTTGACGGCAAAGCATCGCGCCGGCTGAGGGGGCACAAAGTCGTCCGTCTCAGTCGAGCTTTTGTGCTGGAAAGCCCTTGCGAGCACACGCGTGACATTTCCGCACGCACGCACACGGTCTTCTCATTCATACATGCGCGGGCATTCATGATATGTATGTATCTATCTATGTATCTATATATCTATATATATATATATATATATATATATATATATATATATATATATATATATATATATATATATATATATATATATATGTGTGTGTGTGTGTGTGTTTGCGTGCGTGTGTATGTATGTGTGTGTGTGCGATGCATGCATATTTATATTTATATGTATGTTATATGTACACACTCACACACACACACATATACATATACATACACACACATTGTTCCATAGAAAGCAGCGAAGCAGGTTCCCAGAGTTCGCGTCGCCGAAGTCGCGGCCATAAAACCGTCTTCCGAATCGGCTCTAAAACACGCCCCGTAAAGAAGCGTTCGTATGGCGGCCGTCGGAGACAGCGGCTGGTCAGTGGCACGAGCGAGGCAGATCCTGGAGGATCCCCGCGTCCTCAGCGCTCAAGTGAGGAGTCATGTTCATGTCAGGAGAAGGAGCCACGTCAGCTGAGGCTTCACATCACACTGAACACGATGGCCCAAGCCTCCGCCGCAGACATCACCCTCACATGCGGGAGATCCCATCCATCCTTCCTTCCCTCCTGCTCCCTCTTCTCCTTCCCTTCCATCGTCTTCCATCTCTCTGCCTGTCCCTTCCTCTCCCCCTCCGTCCCCCGAGGCCCCCAGTGGTCGGTCGGTGGCCTGAGAGCCCGACAAGGCCGAGGTGTCGGGGGAAGTTTGTCTCCGTCGGACTTACGGTGTCGGGAGATGGACGTCGCTTACCCGTCTGTCTCGCCCGCTAAAATTACACTTTTTCTCTGCTCGAAATTCAACTCTCGTAGATTTTTTCGTGACTTGGGGAAGATTGTCCGTTGCCGTAATATTGGTTGGTCTTTTGATCGCTTGCTGTTTGTATTTTTAAAGAGTGTGGGGAGTCGGTGACTCAAAAAAGCAACAAGGAGATACATTCTTGCACTGGGATTCCTGGCCAGCCGAGAGAAAAAAGGTAAACAATAAATCGAACTCTAAAGCGAGTAAGAAAAAATGTAAGGCCATGATCTTACTGCCTGTACCACAACCTTTCCTATTTATTTATTCGGGAAACAATGCGGCCTCCTTAATGGGTTCGGGGGGAGGGGTCAGTACGGCCTACCTTAAACCACATAAATCCCGGTCTTCACTGCCTGTACACACGTTTCACTTTGTCACTGTCAGGGTGCGTGGCATCCTCGTGTCAGAGAACTGCCCGAAGTCTATTCTCTCTGGGCCTCGCGGAGCCCCGTGCAGTTTCTTAATATACACACTGTGATGGGACCATTTTTCTCTCATTGGCGGGAGTGGCGAGGCCTCTGAGGATGGCGCGGGGGGTTGGTGAGGCTCGAGGAGGTTGATGTGGCCTGGGGAGGTTGAGTGTAGGTGGGCAGGAGTGGGATCATTTAGCTCGATTCTTTAGCAATCCAAGGCGATTCCTGAACGTGTGGCCCCGTCGTGACTCGAACATTCGCAAAGTGGTTATTTGTTGACGTTTTTAGCCTTGATAGATAAGCGGGATCCCGAGGGTGCAGGTATAGCCATGTGTTACGGTATTGATAAGGGCGGCGCGTCATCGGGGAAACCAAGACAAGGCAGGTGCCGGAGGATCACCTCGCTCTCGCCGCTGTTCCTCGAGGCCGTCTGTCTGGCGCTCAGGCGCGCTTATTGACGTTGACTTCACCCTCGCGCTGCGCTTTCAGCTTCTTCGATCTGCTCCTTTCACCTTCGGCGCACTTGCATCTCGCGCTGAAGCCCAGACCTTTCCTTCGCCGGTATGTTCTCTTTTACCTCTGTTCCGTCGTCTTTTTCGTGGAGACTTCATTTAAAGCTTCGCTCTGGACCAGTCCATTTGTTTTATATTTCTATCTGTGTGTGTGTGTGTATGCGCGCGCGCGCGTGCACGCGTGTGTGTGGTGTTGCCCACCTGCCTCTAACATTGCACATGTTTATCTCAGGCTAAGATATAGCTCTGTCTTGGCGTCTCTGCAATGCCCATGTTGTCCTTGACAAGAGGTGGAATTCAGAAAGTGAAAGAGAGAGAAGAGAGAGAGAGAGAGAGAGAGAGAGAGAGAGAGAGAGAGAGAGAGAGAGAGAGAGAGAGAGAGAGAGAGAGAGAGAGAGAAAGACAGAGAAAGAGACACAGAGAGAGGAGGGAGGAAGAGGAGAGAGGAGAGAGGAAGAGGAGAGACGCAGCGGGAAAGTGTTTCATCAACGCACCAGTTTAATGATGTATCATCAGTCTGGGCCACAACACAGCTGCATTATATATTTGAGAACAGCTTTGCTTGGCGCTCGTCACTTTATTTCCGTCCATCCTGAATATGAAAAATCAGCAGATTTAGATAGCTGCTCCTCCGAATGACACGTCCTTTTGATTTTAATTGCCCGACCACTTCATTCGCGGCGTCCGAGTGGGTGGCGCAGATCACCAGAGCAAGGCTTATTCGTCAGTGCCAAGAACGTGCTTGGAATAACAAAGGCTGACAGTAAAGCATTCGCTCGTTTCCACAACACGCACCAAAGGGACGAACAGCTGCGACCCCTTCGCCTTCCTCGCTTCCTCACCCTTCGGGCGCCCTTTGGGGGACATTCTTGCGCCGTCTTGGGCGTCTCGCACTTTGCGCCGACTTCCGTCGTGCCTTGTCTTGTTTTATACATACATGGTTTACACACACACACACACACACACTTATGTACATACACATACATATATTATATA
>NC_051391.1:20195520-20203020 GCF_015228065.2 Penaeus monodon | reverse complement strand
AACTCTATTGATACTTAAACCTGTGTCACTTAAACCATTGTGTGCTTAGATATGCACGGGAGAATCAACCGTAAACATGCCAATTGTTATATTAGAAGTCAAAGCAACACATTCACATGTTCTCAAGTCATGTTATTAGCACTCATTAGCCCCCATTATCCACTTTACCTCTGGTGCCGACGGCATGTACTTTGTAATATAATAAAATTAAGTCACTTCAACGGCTACATAAACAAGTGGTCGAATGTCTACGGCCCGGACTCACGCAGAAAGCTGTCCTAACCGTCACTAAGTCCGGCCGTCCAAAGTGCTGCATCCTGGACCTAGGTACTGGAACTGTCATATAACTTTCTTTAACAGGCGAATAAATCCTGACTAAGAGGTGTTTTTAAGCCGCGGAGGTAATTGTGATGGTGGTAATAAAGCCGCGTCAAACTCGTCATAAGAGGACGGACAGAACCCGCGGGGGAGTGGGGGAGGGGAGAGGGGGGCCCCATGGCCGGCGGGGAGGGAGCAGAAAAAGGGGGTTGGGAGGGGATGGGGGGGGGGACGCCTGACAGTCAACAGCCTTTCGGAAGTCTATAATGTTTATTGCTTTGTAGCATGGAACACCCCGCCCTGTTCTGGCCCTTTGATGGGGGTGCAATGGGCGGGGGCCGAAGGAGGGGGTGCCTGCAGGAGGGTCGTTTTCTAGTCTTAAGGGCTCAAAAAGGGGACGTAAACGGACACGATTGCAATAGTCGAGAAAAAAAGAGGAAGAGCGCTGGCTGCGCTGGCATTTTAAAGCAAAAAAGTAGTAGCCCAAATATAGGCACAGGGATATCAGTATGTGCAGCGTTAACTAAAAAATGCTGATAACATTTTTATGATCATTAACTATAATTAACTCAGGGTACTTGTCTTAAAAGATAACGAAGGTTGTGAACGGCGCGTACGTGGGTAACGCCCGACGCCTTCTCCGGGCTTTGTCACTGACGAAGGTGAAACGGTCGCCCCGGAGACGCCTCCAGGAGTCGTGGGAACGCCGCCTTATTTACGACCTACGTGAAGGCCTCTCGCTGACTGGGGCGACAGCGGAGGGAGCTGGCTGGAAGGCGTTTTAGGCGAGACGAGGCCTCTGGTGTTAGCCTTCAGCTCGGCGCCGAAGGAGGGGAAAGGGGAAGAGAAGAGCGCGGAAAAGCGTGCTGGGGAAGATATTCGCTGGGAGGTTAGTTACGGCGCGTCCGAGTGATATATGGGCATCGACGTGCGCGATAACTAAGGCAAGATAGACAATTATGAGACATCGGGAGGGCGTAAATCAGCCCTCTTTGCCGGATCACCCAGAATGTTAATCCTCTTCCTCGACGAGGCATTTTTCCTCCTCGTCTAAAGAACACGAGATTAAGAACGGGAAGAAAGGGAAGACAGCAATTGTTTTGACGAAAGAAGAAGTTTTTTTCTGTCTTGCTTCAACCTCACGGGCTTCCGGTGTCCCCCACCAACCCGCGAGTCGGTCCGCGTGGCTGAATCTCTGCGGCCTCTGGAGGAGGACTTCGATCGGTTTCCTCCCACTGAAGTCACGGTATGGAAGTCAAATATAACATTAGGATAATTGATGGCACAATTTTCACTTTTATGCTGATACATGGCCGACTCAAAAAGCATCGAAGGAACGTATCACTCACAAACGCCTCTTGCGCCACGAGGAAAAGAGGCGTAAACAGCGTGCGTGTTCTCCAGATCTGTGCTTCACATATGAACCCCAATCTTTCCTAAAGTGTTTGCCACATGTATAGGAAATTGGTCCTGATGAACAAAGCCCGTGACTCTCCCGCAGTTTCGGAAACACTGCGCGAGATTTGGAAGCTGATCAAGCCAAAGGGAATACGCCCGAGTTGCACGTTGACCGCTGATCCGAGCGGCGGCGAGTGGGGGGCGGGGGGCGACGGCGAGCGTTAGTCCTTCACGGAAGGACCTTCCGTGTCTGCCGCGACTTGATTGCTATTGATGTTTTTACTGTTACTGATGTTATTGTTGTGGTAATATATTGTTATAATAATAGTAATAATAATAATAATTCATATTATTGTTGGTGTTATTATTGTTATTGTTGTTATTACTATTATGAGGAAGATGATGATTTTGTTGGGTCACAGAGACATGCAAAGGCCAAGAAATATCATTTGTATGCCAAGGTTTTGTCAGAAATCTGTTAACAGGAGGAAAGGCGTAGGTAACCTGTGTAAGCTCGCAGTTTCTCAGCTAGAAGCTCCTGGGAACCACCTGGACCTACTCAGAACCACCTGGGACTCCCTAATACCGCCTGGATCATGGCCGCTACGCAAACAGGGGCACGGCGGAGGGACGGGGGGAATATGGCGCCGCGTTATGTGCTGGCTGAATAGCGTTTGCAGAGAAAGGAATTAAAAGGGAGCGAGAGATAGACGCGAGAGACAAAGGGAAAGAACCAGCAAGGCGTGGCACCGAAAGGAGTAAGGTCAAGCTGCTCCTTCACATCAAGGGAAATCATCGGTCGAACTCGATCATATGAGAGAACGTGTGAAAGATTTCAGGAAAGTCAAAACTTGGTCAGCCGAAATCGTAAATGCCTTTAAATTGTTTCGAATCTGGAATGTTATTCGTCCTGGTGAGCATCCCTCCCTCCCCGCGCCGTGATTGATAGCGGAATGCCAGCCGGATTCCTCCGCAGGACGTAGACACTGGACGCGGCGTAGACACGGCGACGGCCAGAGTAGCGAGAGCGTAGACGCCGTGATGGACATTGATGGCGGACGCAGCCTCGTAATGGACGTGGCGCCGCCGGCCGAGGGCAGAGGCAAGAAGAATGGAGAAGGATGTGCCGGGGGCTGAGGCGTCACGAGTGCTGTATAATACAGCAGTTCCTCACGGGGAGCACCTGCCGGCCTACCTGTAACTCTTGCTCTCAGCCCGATAGCATGACGGATGCCGGACCGGCCGAGGGACGGAAACGGAGCGACGGACGCGAGCCTGGAGGCGCGTCGGAGAGACTTAGCGATGGCGTTTGAAAGCCGATCTGCTCTCAGTGAATGGATTCCGAAGTAAGCAATTCCCGAGACACGAGAATGCTAACAGTTAGTTGGGAATAGGAAGCAGATTGAGAGTGGGTGGAACTTTGCATTTCTTGTTGCGTTATTTTTTCTGTCTGTAATCTATTTTTAAATTTGCCATCGTGCAAATGTCGATAACAGCATTATAAACCACATTTTATGCGTGAAATGGATTTTGTAAATGTGTGTGTGTGTGTGTGTGTGTGTGTGTGTGTGTGTGTGTGTGTGTGTGTGTGTGTGTGTGTGTGTGTGTGTGTGTGTGTGTGTGTGTGTGTGTGTGTGTGTGAGTGGTATATATGAGGGAAATTAAAACTGAATCCATAAATAAGATAAGATTGATATCGCCTTCCCGGTATTTCACGAATAAATCATACAGTTTACCGCCCGATAAACGTGTAATACTTACAATTACCGCTGAGTTAGTGTGTCTATTGGAAATCCCGGAGTGACGAAGCCTGACGTCACGCTGATACCATGTCATGTCATTCATTCTCTCTTGCCAAGGCGCTGCCGCGTGTACGCAACCCCGACCCTTATTTTGTGGCGCTTGAAGGACGCAAGTAGCGTGCACTGTTGCGACGTATGAAAACCTATTTGGAACTTTGTGTGAATGATTAGAGGCGATAATAGCGTGTTTGGCGGTTTCGACTGCCAGTGACCCTGTGTGCCGCCGCGGACGCCGAGGCACATTTGTCAAAAGGCACCGCTTGATTTATAGACTAATAAAAAACGTGTAATTAAACCGAAAAGAAGGTGATGGGCCATGTCGAGGGACGGCCGCGACGTGCACACGAGAGTCCGTGAGGCGACTGTTTACAGGCAGATGTAACGCGCGCGCCCAACTGCTTATGTACATCGTAGAATAAGGGGAAAAAAGGCTGTGGACAGTTTAGAACGCCCAAAAGAAAAAATATTTGCCCTGTAACGATGGGACCGCGTTTTCTGTTGCGGCCATAGCCTGGGCAGTTTGTCCAGTGGCACTGATAAATTCCGTCAAGTTAGGCTGGGCTAATATGGGTTTTCATTTGACTGATGTGGTGTCGCTTCGGCTCCGACCACTCGGGTCAGGTCGGGTGAGCTCGGGTGCGCTCGGGGCGGGTCAGGTCCCGAGCGTGCTATAGCGGGGTTACCGACATCTGATGGATGGAGGGGACTCGAGGAGCTGTGCCTCTTTTCCTTCCATTGTCAGAGCCAGTTATGGGCGTATAAATCCTGCGCGGGCATCGAAAACGTCTTCTCCCCGAAGATTTAGGCATGGCCAACCTGGTTTTCCGATACACGATACTGGAAATTGTTTTAAGGTGTAGATTCATCCCGCGTGTCCGGATGAAGACGCCTTACAATTTTACACACTGGAATTTAACCAGTATCCTTGGCCGCCAGCCCCCCCCCCCCTACGTGGTGGGTGTTCGTGACCCCCTCTCTCGCTTCCCTCACCCCTACCCTCCTTTTTTCTTTTCTTTTCCCCCTTTGCAATGATTACGTCATATATTACTACATAGAGCCGGAGTGATGTCGGAATTAACTTTCAGGACACGCGCGTAAACATTATGTATTTTCTTATTTCCCCCAAACCAGATGCTAACGTATACTAATCTTTGCCTTTCCTTTTCTTTCAGGTAAGTGGCCCCCCGGGGAGGCGTTGGTGAGGGAACGGCAACAACGAGCGTGTAAGTTGAGAATGGCTGTCATTGGCCAGACATACTGACAGCCCAGACAAAAAATAACATTGTTGTTGCGCAATTGTATGTAAAGTAAGGAGGTGACGTCATTTGCGAGCTCTGGGAACCCTCCGCTGCTGCGAGGGGAGTGTTGTCTCCAGACATGATTTTACGGTAATTTGGCCAGGTGCTGCTGAACACATACATGCTCACGCGCGAGCACTCGTCCGAGCACTCACAGACGTCTGAGAAAAATCAGACCATCGACTAAACTTGTCTTAGTCCTCATCCAGTCATCCACTTGCAGGCACACACATGGAAAACACGTAGATACATGCCCGCACGCATGGACCGTCTCCCCCTTATACGCACACACACACACACATACACACACCCACGTGACAAATGCGGTGGTCAGGGCGGCAGGACGGGCCTGGAGGAAGCACCCGAGCCACCACCTGAGCCACACCACTCGCAGCGCCTCCTGCATACACAACCCACGCTAATTTTTCTCACAGGGCCCCTCGCTTGCCCCCGGCCCCCTTCATTCCCTTCGCTCTCCGCCTAGGCTTCGGACTAGGGGGGGGTTCTCCCCATCCCCTCCCGCCCCTCGCCCCTCAAACCCTCGTCTCCCCTCTCGCGGTCCAGTGTTTTCACATCCTGGACGAGAGAGAATGGCTGGAGGGGTCGTAAGGGGAATAGGGAAGGGGTTATGAGAGGTGGATGCTGGCTGGCAGGGAGGGGGGTGAGGGGTTGCGCGGAGAGCAGGATCGGGAAGTAGGGGGGGGGGTAGACGGGCAAAGGATAGAGGCAGAGGTAGCTGATAGGCAGAGCGTAGATGTTAAAAATAACGATTGGAGAATAATAGAAAAGTAGCAGACATGGGACGCATTACAGAATTAGTTTTTTGGACAAAGAGAGACGAAAGATGAGGGAATGCGATTGCAGTAGATTCAGATTTAAAAAAAGGAGCAGGTAGGGTATAGAGGGGAAGCGCGGGAGAGTGCAAGGCCCAGGGGGGTAGGGAAGTGGGGGGATGGAGGAGGAACCCTCCAAGTATATGGTACAGGAGATTAATGGTCGGGAGGAGTGACGTTGAGAGCGTCGTCTCGAAGACAGCTGGAAGGAGATGAGGGGGGAGGTGCCGAGGGGTCGTAGGTGTAAGGTAAGACGACCTTCACAAAGGGAAGACGACACGACCTCTTCCGCTACTCCGGGCGGATGCGCGGAGAGTGAACTCATGACAATCGTCCCCTCGAAATGCGTCTCATCCGTGCATTAATTCTTTGCTGACATGCGTCTTACTCAGCCTCAAGGAATGTCTCATCGTTCACCGCACTCGCTACTAACCCCCAGTCCCCTCCTACTCAGAACACCCCCCACCCCCTCCCGCTGCCACCATGCTCACAGCTGTCCGTGTCACTGCCACGGCACCTTGATCACGACCCTTCCCCCCCTCCCTTGCCCCCCCCCCCTTCCCTCCTTGCCTCACCTCGCCGCATCGCCGCCCACCCTCCGTCACCAGCGCCTCCTCTCCTTCTCTGCTCGGGATTTCCTTTTCCTTCCCTCCTGCGTCGTGGCCCCTTCCCTTTTTTATCATTTTCTATTAGTACTCTTTCCGGATTCGAGCGTTTTCCACTGGCTTTCTTTCTTCCTGTTTTATCTACATTTTAAGATAAACTATCCTTTTCATCAGTGTCACCTCTCCTCTCTGTCGCTCCTCTTCCTTCTCCCCTTCCCTCCTACACCATCACTGCCCTTCAACGTGTCAACATGGAAGGATCAAAGCCAGGGTTGTGGCGGCTGACGCGCTGACGACACTTGCCCAGGGCGGACTCGGCGCTGACTCACCTACCTGACTGACAGTGACTGACACCCGCTGCACGAGGCGTGACTCAGCCTGTAATGTGCCTCAGGGGATCTGCCTGACGACAGCTCCCTGATGCTAATACCGACGTGGCTCCTGACGGCGGCCCCTCCCCGCCTCCTCTCCCCTGCGGCTGACGATCCGGCATTGCCCCAGCCTCCTCTTGCCCCCGGGTGGTTGACGATGGCTCCCTGTTCCCCTTTTCCGGACTGCAGGGGACGCCTCCACCGGAATGACGCCTCCCCTGTAGTCCAGCTCTTTCTGCTGGGGTCCTTAGCAGGAGAGGCAGGTCCTACGGCTCGAGTGCTCGCGCTCGTTCTCTGCTCTTCCTGTCGAGGCTTTGACAGATGTGGTGACATCACGCGACGCTGACGGCCAGCGGTGACGGCGGCGAGGAGGCGAGAGCCACCTCGGACAGAAGGCCTGGCCGAAAGTATTGATTGTAGGAAGTGGCAGCGTGGTGACCCACGGGTAACGGTGCCATGTGCAACGTAGTGACCCTTCGGTGACAGTACCTTCAGGGGCTGTATTGACCCCCATTGACGGCAGGGTGAAGGAGGCTCCTCGAGCGCCTCTGAACGAGCATGATGCGAATGGCAAGAGAGACACGACTAGCAAGATAATGGTGGTAATTAAGTCTGTGTGTGTGTGTGTGTGTGTGTGTGTGTGTGTGTGTGTGTGTGTGTGTGTGTGTGTGTGTGTGTGTGTGTGTGTGTGTGTGTTAGATAGGCAGGACACATTGGCAACCTTGCGCAAACAAATGAGTAACAAATTCAGTCGTAGATAAAGCAGGTTCATAAATCAGCGGCGTTTCACGTCGGCCTGAATGATCATGCAGCCAAACAAAACTCGAGGAGAATATTGCAAGTTAAAATTTACCGCTAAATCCAGCAACGGATTC
>NC_051391.1:20180520-20190520 GCF_015228065.2 Penaeus monodon | reverse complement strand
TCGTCAACATACCCTCCTTCATCCTCCTCGATCTCCAGATGAGAAGCACGCCTCCTCCTAACTCCCCTCCTCATCGCTCCCGCTCATACTATCCTTCCTCCCCTTCCTCCTAAGACAGATACTAAACTATACTAGCATTGTACATAGTTAAATTCTCGATATTACACCCCACCCACCTCTATTACTCACTACAGATAGAAGCATACATCGCAACTCATATCTCCGCATAGTCCCCCTCTATCAGATACTCTCCTCCTCCTCATCCTCTCCTCCTCCTACCCCTCACTCCTACCTCCTGTCCCTCGTCCTATACTCTACTCAACTAATCATCCTCTCCTCCTCCTCCTCCTCCCTCCTCCTCCTCCTCCTCCCCCTCCTCCTCCTCCTCCCTACCCCTTCCCCTTCATCCTCCCCTTCCCCCTCCCCTCCTCCTCCTCCTCATCTCCTCCTCCTCCTCCTCCTCCTCCTCCTCCTCCTCCTCCTCCTCCTCCTCCTCCTCTCCCCTTCCCCTGTCCACCTGTCCCCCTGGTTCCTCACCTTCTCAGCTCTCCATCATCTCCTCATCCCGCCAACTCATAAGACTGTAACGCCCATCTATCACTTTTCTTCTTCGTATTTTTATAGGCAATTGTACCTAAATGTGTTACACTTATTACTGATGACTTGAGGGTGACGTCACATTTTCTTTCCAGAGCAGGCAGTCGTGTGTTGAAGAGATCAAGGACATCCACGTCTCCTGCGCCTTCTTGTCTTCTTTCTCTTCTCTTTATTGTTTTCTGTCTCTTCTTTGTTATCCCCAGTTTTTCTTGGTTCTGTTTGATGGAATCACATTCTGATAAAGATAACAAATGCGATTTTTTGTCCGTCTGTCTGTTCCTTTTTTCCTCCCCGATGTTCGCTTTCTCTTTTTCCCTTCGTAACTTTTTTCTCCGGTTCTAACCCATCTTAGTCACCTTCCTCCCTTCACCCTTCCGTCTTCCCCTCCATCTTGCCTGAGTAAATCCCCATCAGCCATCCATCATCTTTCTTACTCACCCGTGAGTCATCCAACCAGCCTCTCCCCTTTCTTCCTCTCCCCTCCTCCCCTCTCTCCCCTCCCTCCCCTCCCTCGCTCACCACGCCTCACCTGTCGGGGTTCTGGCCCACGTGCAACTTTGCAATTGCCACCAAGTTGATTGATAGGCCCTGCCTGAGCCCGGCGCTATGAATAGAGTCCGTAATTAAACTCCGGTAAAAATGTGATTTAAGACTGTGAGTGAAAGAGTGTGTGTGGGTGATGGTGAACGGCGAAGGATGATGATGAGAGGGTGATGGTGACTTCCTCTTTGCCTCGAAGGTGCCGGCGACGGCGGCGGTCGCGGCAGGACGGGAGTGCGGTGGCGCCGCTGAGATGCTGCGTGAGGGGATGGTGAAACGTCGGCCTCCGAGGAGAGGAAACGGTTTCGCTGAAACTTTGTCTTAATCACTTTCTGTGGTATCAATTTTCCCGGGCGTTTGCCGTAAGTAGGTTAGCAAGGCAGCAGTGAGCGGCAGTGTAGTGTTACAGAGGCGACGCCGAGGGCGGGGTCTGCTCGCCGTGATGGTGACTGAGATTACATTTACAGTGATATAATGAGACAGGTGGTAGTGTGTGGAAGCAAATTAGCGTTTTTCTAACTGTGCATGCGAAGATGGCGGACATCGGAGCCGGGATGACATCTGCAAACGACTTCTCTTGTGTGCTAGTCGATGAAAAATGGTTGCAAGAATCGATGCAGTTCCTTGTTGCATCTTCACGCATCTTGCTGCATCGAGTTTATATATATTTGTGTGTGTGTGTGTGTGTGTGTGTGTGTGTGTGTGTGTGTGGTGTGTGTGTGTGTGTGTGTGTGTGTGTGTGTGTACATACATACATACATACATACATACATACATACATACATATATACATACATCTTGACACATTTGCTGCATTATATATATATAATATTATAATATATATATAATATATATATTATATATTTTATATATATATATATATTATATATATATATATATATATATATATATATATATATATATATATGAACATATATACATATATATATATGTGTGTGTGTGTGTGTGTGTGTGTGTGTGTGTGTGTGTGTGTGTGTGTGTGTGTGTGTGTGTGTGTGTGTGTATATATATATTCCGGATGGAACTTTTATCTCCAGTCTCTCCTTGGCAAAAGCAAAAAGTAGCGATGAAAACGCGTAACCCCCCCCCCCCCCTTCCTCTCCTGACCCACTTCCACAAAACCCACTACATGACTCAGCTGATTGTTAGCCGCCCCATAGATTTTTCTCTTAAATAATAATAATAAAAGATTTAATCAGGAAGCGCGAATGAAGTGTTTAAAGGTCGAGAGCAAGTCCACGTGATCACCAGGAGAGCGCCGTGTGAAACTATTATAATAGCTTTCCATCGCCAAGGTAAACGAGACGCGGTTCACATATTGACAAAAATCTTCTCGGGTCTACAAGTCTGTGATGTTATTTATGACAAGGGAAGGCAGACTCGACCTGTAAAAAGATTACGAACCAAATAATTATAAGCGGATTGTAAAAAGCATGATTTAGTACGCCAAGTGAAAGACTGACCTGGCATTTAGGGGCTCTTATCCTAGCGCAAACTTTCCGGCCGTTTTCGTGCCCCTTGTCATAATCTTTCGTCTGCTCTTGAAAGACTCTGCGGGCGGGAGGGAAACTTGAGCGATAGATATTCGGCCACGTGAGCGATATTATGTGAGGTGCTTGGACGTTAAGACTTTTGAAAGATAGTGGAACCCGCGGAATATTCAAATTTTGGTCACGAAATTGAGCGTAAGAAAAGAAAGTGATGTGGTAATATCATGCAGAAGAGAATAGGCTATTTGCTGCGTAAAATGTTGGAGAGTGATAATGAGTATGCAAATAGTGGAATAATAGGCCTACGAGCATTTCGTAGAGGATAAGCTTTCCGCGCACATCGCCGGAACGAAGAAAATATTGTTTCTCTATGTTGGGTTCCGAGGCTTTAAAATCATATCTGGGCAGAGACCACGCTCGAGTGATCATTAATTGGCCGAGGGTTGTACTCTGCCTCTGACCAGGAATTGGGAGCAGAATGGCAATAATTGCAAGGTTGCCACCAGCCCTCCTTATCAATCCATCTTATCCCCCTCCTCCTCTGCGCATGTTGGACTTACCTCTGGCGGTGTCGGACGGTCAATCAGTCTTTCACAAAAACTAGTCAAAGCCCTGCCTGCTCCCTCAACCCTTACTTTGCTGTGACTGAATGACGGATGGAAGCCTTGAGGCCCTCGCTGGGGGAGCCAGACACTTGGCACAGATATGCGACGGAGGGGACGGAGAGAAGGGGAGGAGGAGGAAGTGAAAGGAAAAATAGGAAGATGGGAAGGGCAGAGAGGAGGATTACAGGGGAGGGACGAGGGGAAAGCGATGGGAAGAAGAGACGGGGAATGAAAGCAGGAGCGGACGGCCGTTGGGTGTGGGGGAAGGGATGGACGCGGCCGGTGGTGGGCGTGCATGTGGCAGCCAGCAGAAGGCGCTCCTGTGGGCGAGTTGAAGGGTCCGAGAGGGCTGGACGGGGGCGGGGGTAATGGTGGAGTCTGACCAGCTTTTTGAACCTTTTAGTTTACCTGTGACTGAATGAGTGATGGACGCCCTTAGGGCAGAGTCGCGGGGGGCTTTGCGGGGGTTGGCTGAAGGATGAGTGTGACGCGAGGCTCGGGCGAGGAAGAGGCGGCTGCAGCGCAGGGAAGGGTTCGGGGAGGCGAAGAGGCGGGTTAAGATACAGAGCTTCCGATAATGGAAGGAAAGTCCATGCAAAAAGAAGTGCGTAACGTTAAAAAGAATCATGAGTGATGGGCAGCCAAGGTGAAAGCATGTCTGATCTTGCTACCTGAATCCTGCCTCTAAGGAACAATAACAAACATGCCAAGGGAACCCAGATCACGTGAAGGGGTGTTCATGGCCAGGCCATGTGAATCTCATGCCTGTGTAGATAGATAAAACAGGAACTCACGCCTCCATGGAGTAAAAACCTCTCGAGTACACGAAGAGACGCTCCCTTCGCCTTACCCCTCACCCTCTCACCCCCCTCGCCCCTCGCCCTCATGAATTAGAACTTTACTACATCGTGTAAGGGAAACGGCATGGCTCTGCGGAATAGAACTCGTTGCCCGACGTCGGGAGCCCCGTCGGCTTGTTAGGAGGAGTTCAGAGGCATGCCGAGCCCCTTGAATAGAGCCCTACGCGAGGGCCAGGTGGGGGAGAGGGCTGTGAGTTATGAGGAAGTAGCAGGCTTCTCTGGATCGAGTATGTAGGCGTGCGATGAAAGAAGCTGAATCAGCCTGCTTGAGAATATAATTAAGGGCGCAGCACTCTGGATTTGGTAACACAATGATGAGCTGTCCATACGTGAAGACTTATACAATTGTAATGAGTATGCAAATATGCTCTTAAATTAAGTTTGTGCTCAATAAACTCTTGGTCAGGCCCGAGCGGCGTTCTTGGCCTCTCCCCACATCTCCTTAACGACCTCTGGTAGATAAAAGCACCTGAAGAACGACCTGCCAAAGTAGCTTATACGACTCTTGGGCGCGCGCGTCTCAGGCACACATCACTGAAGGCGTCCCTCCGCTTACTAGGAGCTCCGGATAATAAAACCGCGGTTCGGAGCTTCGTGACTTTGGCATCTTATTTGAAGTTTTAAGCAGATTTATTAAGCTTTTGCTTTATCTCGTTTTCTGTAGCTGTTCTTAGGGTATACTCAAATATTCTAACTGTCATATTCACTCACATTAAACAGGATCATCCGTAATTTGTAACATATTCCATACGCATTAGCATACCTATTCTGTTGCTTATATCCGCGTTATACCTGCGTGTGCAATCCCGTACCTACCCACACGCCCTTATTCAATTAAGCCGACAATCCCTTTGCCAAATAAGTGGATAATTAGGTCATCTAAAAGCCATAAAGGAGTTTATATCCACGACCGGCCGGAGGAGCTAACGGGTGGGAGGGGGCGGGAAGGCACGAGGAGGGGAGGAGGGAGTGTCGCCTTGCTGTTGGGGAGCCGTGCAAGAAAGGAGGGAGAGGGGGGGAAGAAGAAGAAGGAAGAGGAGGAGGAGGAGGAGGAGCTGGAAGAGGTAGGAAGAGGAGGGAGAAGAAAAAGGAGTCAGTTGAAGGAAAAGATCGAAGCGGGGACGAAAGAGGATGGAAAACACGAAAGAAGGAATAACACGACTGGAGAAAAGTAACGAGAGGGGGAAGAGCAGCAAGAAGAGGCAGTGCAGCCGTAAAGCCGGTAACGATTATGCGGCGGACATAGCTAGACGACGGCTGTGTTTTACCATTAGACAAGAAACACCGGCTTTTAATTCGGTGCTGTAAGCAGCCCCGACGTCGCTGTAGCCGAGTCCCAGCGATTCAGACCCTGTAATGACCCCTGCCACCATGACTCTGTTCGACTCCTGTAAACGAACGGGTCAACCCACATCGGTATTCTCCAAACAAGACTATAAAATGCGAAAAAGTGTGTCGAAAAAAACTTGGTTTAGGCGTGTTTCCCAGTTCCAAAGTTTGATGGCTGTGACCCCCTAGAGGTTGTCCCCGGTTTTGATCGTCCCACCTCTCACACCCCCCTCCTCCCTCCCCCTTCTGCCTACCCCTGCTCTCCTCTCCCTCGGTCCGATAAACATCAGTATCATTATCAGTGGACATGCTGCTATATGGCACTTTCAGAATTTGCGAATGAAGTTTGAGCGAGGTCCCTCTTTCGTGGATTTTAGGGGTATTCTCAGTTCGTGGATTATTTGACTCGAGTTTCGTTTAGCTCGTTCATGCGTTCTTTGTTCCTCGCGGCTCGTGTGAAGCAGCGAGAGACGGCACGGATGATGACTGTCACAGTAGATTAACCAGTTAGTTACCGGTTACCAGTTCGTTTATAGCGTCTCCTTCCTTCCCACGGCGAGCAACAGGAGTTTTCTTGAGCGAAGTCCCTGTAGTAGGACACTTAAACAGCAGGAAACTCTCATAACGGATCTCCAACCTCTCCGTGTTCTCCATGTTACGTAACATCTTATGTGGTAGCTGTGTGAACAACTCGTGTAGCTGTGTAAAGCGCCTCGTGCGGCTGTGCGCTGGCCAGCTCTTGGCCAAGGAACTCTCTCGAAACACCGGTACCTGCATATAAACGGTGATAAGGCAAAGGATTTCTTTTGTCAAGTTAAGGTGTAATTAAGCCAAATGGAATTCTGCAATATTTGATGACCCGTCGGCACTGAGAGGCTGCTCACCTAATAAGGCAAAATGACACTATGGGCGCAGGTGTGGACTGTGGGCCTGACTGGCCAGTGTATGATAAAGTTTAAGCTACACCTATTGGTAACAAGAAATTGGAAGGAACCAAATATATTTTTTCACGCCAATTATCCCACACATAAAAAGTATCTTCTGATGTCCTTTGAGCATAGGGAGGGCGGGGAAGGGGGACGCCTCATCAGGATCTGCCTGGAGGAGAGCTTAGATAAGGACAGAAGGGCGCGGGTAAATGATTCCAATACAAGACGATAGCAGAGCGCGCGTCGCCTACGCGCTCGTCTCCGCCATTGTAGCAAGGTTGGAGCCGGTGTCGGGATGTCACGCCGCAATAAAATCAAGGTGAATGTGCAATAAAGATGGCGGGTGTCAGGTAAAGATCCACCTCGTCATGGAACCTGGACCCTTAAACCACCTTGGAGGCCCGGCGTGGGGGCAGCTCGCAGGGGGTGAGGGGAGGGGAGGAGGGGCGCTGGGAGATAGAAGAGGAAGAGAAAGGGGGGAGGGAGAGGAGGAAGAAAATAGTGACTTGGAAAGGGGAAAATGAGAAAATGCAATAGCCCTAGAGAAATCCAAACTGCCATGCACCGTTACAGTGAGCGAGGCAAGTGTTGCCGAACTGGAAGGAGAAAACTGTTGACTTGGAATGAAGTCGTTGAAGGCAGGACCGGGAGGCCTTTTGAGGGAACTGCTAAATTTGGAAAGCAAGTTGAAGGATAAAATTGAAGAATTGAAAAAAAGAAAAAAAGGGTGCCAAGGGAGTCGTACGGTTTGATATAAGGATAAGGGAGATAGGCTAAGCGGAGACAGAAGATGGAAGGGAGTTGTAGGAAAAAGGGGAGGAGGAGGAGGAGGAGGAGGATAGGGTGGGGTCAGAGATGGCATAAAAAGTGGTAAGGTTGTTTGGTATTGTAATATGTTCGTCCGAGTTTATTTACATATGATTTGGAGGTCGTAAAGTGTAGCTTAAATAGTTAAGACGTCGAGAGCTGGAGGACGCAGTTTCTCACACCAAACATGGAGACGTTTCTGTTGGTTCGCTTCCTGATGATGACACATGTTTTATTGGCTTTTTAAGGGTATTTGTCCACTCTTTCCTCGCTGCCCCGGACTCGCCGACGAAGTTCTGTGCGTAGACTCCCGCCGGGTTAGACATGCTCCAGCTTTAAACAGGATTTCTATTTTTTCTAAATAGGCGTCCTGTGTTACGGCTGTCAGAGAATTTCTTCATACATCATCTTCCTTAACATATTGCCTGACCTTATTCTTGACCTTAGACTCAGCGCAGGGCCTTACACCGCGTCCTCCTCGCTCCTCTACCCGACACGGCAAGAAAAGGACAGGGGTTGAGACGCCAGACTGAATTCTTGATTTCCCCTTGACACGACGCTGCGCCAGAGCCGGGGCTGAGGCTGGCACTATTTTTGCTGATTATACATAAAAAGGAATTGTGGGCGATGCACTATAAAAACTGTTTTTTGTTTTCTTTTCGAGTCCATCCTTGACTGCCATCTTGATTGTTTTGTAAAATTATGTACATTACTCCGCCATCCATCGCTTTTGGATAGCCCGTGTGTCCACATTGTGAGTACCTCCCCCCCCCCCCATCTCCTCTCTCTCTCTCTCTCTCTCTCTCTCTCTCTCTCTCTCTCTTCTCCTCTCTCTCTCTCTCTCTCTCTCTCTCTCTCTCTCTCTCTCTCTCTCTCCTCTCTCTCTCTCTTCCTTCCTTCCTTCCTTCCTTCCTTCCTTCCTTCCTTCCTCTCTTCCTTCTCATCCACTTCCTCTTCCTCTTCCTTTTCCTCTTCCTCGTTCTCTTCCTCTTGCTCTCTTCCTCTTTCTCTTCCTCTGCCCCCTCCCCTACCGACTGCGGCCGAGCCCCCCTATTCTCTCGCCGTCGCACGTTTCTCCCCAAGTAGTAAAACAAGGTGGCTCGCTCACGATCTAGCTCTCGTTTGAAAGCCAGGTCGTGTTGGTCCGTTTATGACTTCATCCCGCAAATATATATTACGTTTAATGATGCCCGCCCGCCTCACACTGCCTTTTACATGGACGACCAGACCTGCATGCAAACGTGTGGGGGGATAGTGTAGGGGCGGGGGCGAGGAAGGGAGGGGGAAAGGGGATGCGGAAAAGGGAAGGACAGGAGGAGGGAGATAAGGAAAACGGTAATAGAAAAAAGTGGGTAACATTCTTAGGATAAAGTTCAAAGACGCGGGCAGTATGGATAATGTTCCCTTCGAATTTTAGGAGATTCGAGGAAGATCGCGTGGATTTTGAGGGAAGTAAGATGAAAATAAAAATAAATAAACAAAAAGACACGAGAAAAGAAAAGAAAACAACGAGGAAAAAAAATGACCAGATGAAAATAAAAATAAATAAACAAAAAGACACGAGAAAAGAAAAGAAAACAGCGAAAAAAAAATAATGACAAAAGAAAGCACAAGCAACAAACTTGCAGTGCAAGTTGAAAGGAGGGACGAGGATGTAAAAGGGAAGAGAGAGAGAGACGGAGGAGAACTCACGGCGAGACGTGGGAGTGCGAGGAAGGTCGTGGTTCAGGTTGTACAGCGAGTAAACAAGAGCCCGTCTGTTTCTTGTTCTGTTTACGCGGTGCATAGACATGTTCCCCTTCGCTGTCTCGCGCACATAGATCTTCACATATATGTTTCATCGCTTATTGCTGTGCTCGGGGAAGCGGGTGTGTTCCCGACGAAACACGGGGCGCCCCTCCCCGTCGCCTCCTGACAGTGATCGACCGTAAGTGCGTTTTTGCATAGATTTAAACGCATCATAGTTGGCGGTCGCTTTGCGGTCGCTCGCTGATAAAAAGGCGCATTAAAAAGCCGCAGATGCCGCGTCAGACAGCCGCACGAACGGCGGCGCGACACCTCCACCAGCGGTAATGAGGTGAGCGGAGATGCCTCCCTCCCTTCCCTCACTTATCAACGCCCTCCTCAGTCACTGTAACTTTTCCACGGGACGCGAGTATTTCACTTGATTCGGCAGCCGTTTTGATCCCGAGATGAACCGGTTAATGGAGACTTGTGTCCAGACTCCCCTCGCCTCCAGCACAGGTGTATTATTTTCAGCTCATTAAACATTTATGGAGTCGTGCTAAGCACATCGGTCGAGAAGCTTTTTCACGTTTAATTTGGCGGTGTTCCCGAGGTGTTAAAACATACCGGTAACATCATACTGGACTGAGGCCAGAGCGACCCGCCCGGAGATAAGGTAGAGTCTTCGGTCTTATCTGTGAACAGTAAAGGTTATTGTGCCGCGGCTCCGCCACCTGACACCCGGTGATGGCTGCGAGGCTCTCTCGTCGCCCGGTTATGGCCTCGTCCTGGGACTTTTTCTTCCGGATTGCGAGATGGTCTGTTCTCCTTCGCTTAACTGGCCGCGCACGTTATGGCTAACGGCGGCTTCCCCGGATCATCCGCCACTCCTCGCGGGATTCGCTCGAGCGCGCCGGAGCTGTGGCGTTCGGCCGTAAAAGTCACTAATTAATCCCATCGAAAATAATGATTCGCAATGCCACCCGCGTCGAGCAGTGACTCCCTAATCCCGCCCACAGCTCGCAAAACGGCGCGCTAATCCAACGCACACTAAATGACGAAGCCTGATCCAGCCCATGCCGCGCAGTGACAGGGTA
>NC_051391.1:20170520-20175520 GCF_015228065.2 Penaeus monodon | reverse complement strand
GGGGAGAGAGAGAGAGGGGAGAGAGAGAGAGAGGGGAGAGAGAGAGAGAGAGAGAGAGAGAGAGAAAGGCAACTAAATTTATTTTACTTCTTTCACTAAGTCTTTGAGGTTTCCCTTTGGTGGTGTGGTGAGAATATTTGGCACACCGGGACACGGGAGGAGAAGAGGGAGGAATAGGAAGGATGGACGCCCGTTGCTTTTTGAAGGAAGTGTCTTCGTTGGCATAAGGAATCTCCAGGCATGCACGAACGCCATTACATCCGAGTCCTGCGGCTACCAGTTACGGGTCACCTCGTTGATGGAGCGAAGGAGCCGAGAACACTCACAGACCAAAATAGCTACCAAACTTTTAACTACAGGCACACATTCCCAAACACTTCAGCACTCTGTACACACAACACAGGATGGCCAAGACAGGCCGGCTGATCTCCTCTGGTGGGGTAGGGGGGGCAAGGGGGGGAGGAAAGGCAGAAGGGGGTAGAAGGCAGTTAGGTTCTGGGAGTGGGATGGAGGAAGGAGAGACGGAGAGGTGGTGAAGGCTAGGGAGAGGGAGGGGAGGGAGGGAATGGGGAGAGGGAGGCAACGGATGGGGGTGGGAGAGAGGATGATGTGGGGGGGGGGGCAGGCAGGGGAGGGGCAGGAGGAAAGGAGGGGATGGGGCATGAAGCAAGGAGGGCCCGAGAGACGTGATTGATTCAGACCAAACACGCGATCCACACACGACTTTTGTCTCTGGCTCTCGCTGCTCTTCGAATGCAGAGGAAATTGTGCATAAATACCTGGCCATTGTTTCGGGCCTGGGAGGGGGGAGGATGGGGACGGGAGGTGGGGGGGGGGCGATCTCTGCATCTGACTGACTGGTGGTGACAGCGGTAGGGGTCGTGGGGGTCTGGTGGGGTGGGGGTACTGTAGGGAAGTTGCAAGAGACGTGCGTGAAGGTATGACTATTTTTATGTAGGAGTGGTGGTTTGCTTTTTTTTTCTGAATGATATGTTAGCGTACAGATTGCTGAGAGAATGGGGTAACGAGACAACCCTGTTCTGTCATGTGTCATATTCTATTGATGTTATTATTATTATCATCCATCCTGTGCTTCAAAATTCATCGTATCCCCCTCCCCCTCCCCCAAGCAAAGTGCTCGGGTCATCCTCGAGCTTTTCAGTTGAGGGTGACCAGACGGCTCCTCTCGGGGACACCTCCTCGGGCCGGACGACGCGCGTGAATATTCATGAGCGTCTTCAGGATGCTCTGGCGCCCATAGCGAAGTCTGCGAGCGGGCGGAGCGGAGGGCGGCTCAAGCGCGGGTCGAGGGGCAGACGCGCTATCGGCGGGATCTTATCTCGTCTGCTTTGTTTTCATCTGAGCCGAGTTAGAGAAGATCTGTTTTGTGATATTTTGGATATTGCAGAGATATCTTTTCGGATGATATAGAACGGAGGGGTCGGGGGGCTCCCCTCTGGGTACGAGGGAGGGGGGGGGGTGCGTCGGCGGAACGGGCGGAGAAGAAATAAAAGAAAAGAAAGGTGAATATCATACGAAATTCTCCTCCAAGAAATAATGGGCGTAGCTGCGGCGTCTTCTTCGGGAATATGCATGCTCAAGCTGCAGAGACAACATGCCTTGATGGATGACTGAGTGCTTCGTGCAACTTTGCAATCCGGGAATCCTCGGCGGAGTTTTCAAAAAGTCTCGTGCGCGTCGGGCCGGCGGAGGAGGCGGCGGTGAGCGCAGCGTTGTGGCGCGATGGAGGGGCGCCGCGGCTGCAAGTGGTAATTAGTTTGATGCGTGCGCCGCCTGATGACCATCATTACGAGGGAGTGTCGATCTGGCCGGCCGGGACGAGCCGCGCGCCTCCACGTCACCCGCCAGATAACAACGCACGCCACAGTGCTAGAAACTCGGGATAACACACGCCACGCTGCTGGAAACACTCGGCGATGCAGCTTCCTCGGGCAGAAACACTAGATGGCACTGGACGATTTATCGCATGTCAGAGAGGTCATTTTAGCCGACACTTATGCGAGATAATATTATAAAACTCATCGAAACTAACCTGTTTAGCACCCGCCGAAAATAAGAGAAACATGGTTCACAGTCATGAATATAATGTTCACGCAATGCCGGCACGAAATCAAAGAAAAAAGTATATTCATTGTATTTTTCCTTCCATCGATATATATATATATATAATATATATATAATATATATATATATATATATAATATATAATATATATATATATAATATATATATAATATATAATATATATATAATATATATATATAATATATATATATATAATATATACTATATATATATATATATATATATATATATATATTATATATATATATATATGTGTGTCCAATCATTGTGACGTGTACCTCGGCTGACGTATCTGTTCCTCTGAGCACCGGAAACATAGTTCAATAAAAACGACGATCACCTGTTACGTGTCGTCATTAGCGGCAACTCCAGCAAACCTCAAGCCTCCCCCGGGGCCGTGTCAGCCGCGTCAGGCGCTCGCGAATCCCGTCGACGGGGCTCGCCGCGGCCCTTGAGCCTCGGCCAGCAGAACGGGCTTCAAGGCTCCCTCTTTCCCCTCTCCTCTGCAGAGCACGCATTCTCTTCTGCCACTTCTGCATCTGGTGTGAAGCGTCTGGGAAATCGTAGATTAAAAACAAACGAAAAAGAGAGGCACCTGAAGGCACCAGATAATAAATAAATGTAAAAAAGCTGATGACCAAGTTCTGATGCCCTGTCTCTGCGGTTCTGCCTTCGTCCTAGCACACCGTAAGGTCACGAGGGTGGAGCAGGACATGCGCCGTGCATGTTCCTTTGCGGTCAGCTGTGGGCGCGCGATGGAAATGGTCCTCGCACGAACAATTTCCATATTCACGCAATTCTGTGCCCATAGTGCATTAGATACACCTGAATCATAACTCTTCAATTTTATTTCCTTTACTCAGATATCTTTAGAGATGTATTTTGCATAATATCCACTTCAGGTCTCCATAAACTCCACATTGGCCACTACAGATCTCCCTGGAGTTGCTCGCAATATCATTTTATTACTATCAAGGAGCAAAATCTATACACCAGCGAGCGCCAAAAAAACGGCGGAGCGAGGAGGAGGAGGAGCCGGAGGATAACGCCTGCCCCTCCCCCCACCCCCCTCACAATAATCATGGCCACAACTCACAGATAAATCATAGCTAAAGATACACCTAACGGATAGAAGGGCGCACATCCACCGCTAAACATATCTCCACCCACCACGCCCAGGGAGATGACACAGTATAACCTGAATAATAGTCGTAGAAACGACGGATTTGCGGATACTGCGAGCGATGGCCATTAGGAGACACTCGGTGGACACTCAACCGTTTCGCCAAAACAAAGATCAGGTCCGAGGTGAAAAAAAAACGATTTCTTGCGCGCTTCGGTGTTCCCTCGCGAAACGTGCGGTGTTGCTCAACCACACTCGTAGAAATTATAGTAATAGCTCAATCATACTTACAATGATTATACGAACGGCTACACCTTAATCACTCAAACGCTGGACATGCAACTCTCCGCGTTCTCGACACAATAACCGGATATACACGTTGTTGAATGTTTCCTTCTCAAGCCGAACATCGTGTCATTTTACTCAATTCAAATACCTGGGGGAATCGCGCAGAGTGTCTTTCACAACTTCTTTTCAATCAAAATTGCCGATCCTGACCAAGGTGGAGTTTAGGACGTACCCAAGGGAGTACACGCGTGTGTCAATCAATGCTATCACTGCCACGAACCCGAATATTACCCAATGAACTGTTTTGATCCGCGCATCAGTGACAATTCATGGTCGAAATAACAGTTATGACGAACTCACTCGGATGTGTAAAAAGTTGTGGTCCGCACGCACACTTGGGCCAGAGTCAAATTACCTGCGCGGTTTACGTGTGTTTCTGGCCCTCCATCTACCAGCACGACACTCAAATCAGAGGCTCCGCTGATGTTTTGATCAATGTGTTTTGGTCGTGGCGGCGCAGGTGGCGAGGAATCCTTTGATGGGGGTCGCATTAGAGGCTCGTAGCGCATGTTTGGCGGCGCTAATTGTCTCGCTGGCTGGAAGGGACGTCTGCGGCGGAGCAGGGCGGCTGAGGAAGACTGACGCGCGTGCCCCGAGCGCCTTTCCTCCCGTGCCCCCCGGCGGCCGCCGCTTGCCCTCACGTGAAGGTGCTTGCCCCCGGGCCATCATTAGCTGCATACCAAGGACGCTCTCCTTCCTGTGCGCAGGGCGTTGCGGGGCGTCCAAGTGCATTTCTAGCATCACGCTGTGTTGGTGATGGTTTTAATGTGCAAAAATAGAAATACATTATGCGTTTATTTCGTGGTCCCAGGGAAAACGATATTGAATTTCTGGCCTTGGTGAGCTTAACCAGGAAGGCTGCCTTAAAGCTCTCCCCCCCCCCCGTCTCCGAGACCTTGTTAAGAGCTCGTGACGGCGCTCTCCACGCTTCTCGTGATAGCCCCATTGCAGCGCCGATGCCGCGCCTTAATTTAAATCAGACGTTCAATATGATGCATTGGCCACTTGAAGCCAACAAAGTAACGGTTCGCTTTCTTAACGCTTCAGGCAGTGCTCGCTCGTATGATTTCGCCTTTTGCCAGCCAGGCTCTTTAGGCGAGGGTTCGATAAAGTGTTTGCACTGCTCTCTTAAGGCTGTCGTTTTTCGTTGTAGAATTTTGGGATCTAACATTTCGAAATAGTATGAGATACAGTTGTGACAAGAAGAAACTTATATGATGTGTCTAATCTTCATTACTAATTGCAATAAAGTAGAAACATCTCGTTTTACGTTTTAGGTGTCATTCGGAAACGCTTTTGCTGAAGAAAAGTTTTTTTTCACTTCTGACCGATTGAGTTATGCCGAGCACTTCCGGGCGCGAGTAGCAAGCTTTCGTCACAGTGACTCCGGGGAAGTCCTTTGTGTCTCAGGACCCGCCACGGG
>NC_051391.1:20135520-20163020 GCF_015228065.2 Penaeus monodon | reverse complement strand
CACACAGGCACGCTCGCTCGCTCGCTTGCTCATTCGCTCGCTATCACACTCGTTCCTTCCCCCCCCTCCCCCCCCCCCCTCTCTCTCTCCTCTCTCTCTCTCTCTCTCTCTCTTCTCTCTCTCTCTCTCTCTCTCTCTCTCTCTCTCTCTCTCTCTCTCTCTCTCTCTCTCTCTCTCTCTCTCTCACACACACACACACACACACACACACACACACACACACACACACACACACACACACACACACACACACACACACACACACACACACTACACACGTACCCCGCACTGTCTTTGCCTTTAATTTTTTGTGGAAGTTATTTTGTTCGCTCTGCCGTCAGCTGACGCGTATCGAGTGTTTGCCTTTTCTTTTACTTATATGATTCATTTAATCAAGAATATATATTCGATCCCTTGGGAGAGGAGAGCTGGATAATTTTTATTATATCGGCGCGCTGTGCAGTTACATGTTTTCGAAGCCGAGTGTCTCCCTACGGTGAGCAGGAGAGAAGAGAACTAGCGATTATGAGTTGCGGTGATAAGCTGTCATCGACACGTGCGCCCCCCACCCTCCACGACCCCTTCCCCCTTCAGCGCCCCCTCCCTCCAGCGCCCCCTCCCCACCCGCCCCTTGTGTCGGCTCCCAGCAGCCCTCGCACCCTCACCCCCACCCTCCATCCACTGGCAGCCGCGGTCCTCTCCTCCCCTTCTCCCTCCGACCTCCTCTCCTCTCCTATCTCCCCTCACTCTCTCCTCCACTCCTCTCCTCCCCTCCTCCTCTACTCCTCCTCTCTCCCTCCCCCTCTCTCCATGCAACATTTCGCCTCTTTATTTATTATTAACATTTATGTTACACCCAAATTCTTTCGGATTTAAAACAACATTGACTTGTTTTAAAAGAATTATTCTTGGCATTTTTATTTATGTCTGCCTTTCCATTTCCCTCCTTTCACTCCTTTTTCTCTTCCACTCTCATCACTCCCCTCCCTTTCTTTTTTTCCCTCCTCTTCCCCTCGCCCCCCCCCCCCCCGCCCCCGGCCTCGGATGGACGGATGGCCCGGGGTTGATGAATGCAGATCGACTTGCTGTGATATGGAAATGTAGTGAACTGAAATTGGGAGTTGTTTTAGCGCTGGTGAATAATATTAAGTATTTTACATGCCATTGAAAGCTCATGTATATCGCTGTTAATTAACGGTTGATTTGTATGCAGGTCTGAAGAATATCATTAACGGATAAATTGAGTTTATCGCGTAATGATTATTAAAACACTGATAGTTCAAATCACAGATGTTTATACACGTAGGCAGCAGATTAATGAACGTGGAAGTTAGCAGGAGCAAGCAGGAGATAGAAGTAACGAACGAGGAATGGGGATCAGACTGGAATCGACATCAGTCCACGACAACAGGAGAAAGAAACCGGCGAATGTATCATTATAGCAATATATATTCGCGTGTTTTCCCTCCTCTGGGAGTGCATTCAACCTGAGCTTTTCTAAAGGGCATTTCGCGAATTTATGGCCGGGAATTAAGAGCTCTTAAAGAAACATTGCGACGAGTCTCTATCAAAGGATTAGAAATAATTTGTAAGCCAAGCAGTGTAGGCCGAGTTTTTTTTTTTTTTTTTTGGGTGGGGGGGTCGATTTGAGATTAGAGGGCATTGGTAGAACAGGTGTGTAAACAAAGGGCGAAATCGATGGACTGATCACAATATCAGACGAGTGTCGCACCTTGGACCATCCCGCACTTGGATCAGCTTTTTCCGATTCTGAGGAGAATTACAAGGATCGAGGTCATCGCTTATACATTGGCCCCCCCCCCTCTCTTCCTCCCCCAGTGAGCTGGAGGTCCTCTCTACGGGGTGTTGATGGTCGTCCTCCACCCCAACCCCCATCATGCCCGCATTACTAACCTGTAATGACCTCCAGGCATCGTCCAATCGTATTTCACTGTCCCGCTGCTCTGTCATATGATTGGTCAAGGTCATTATCGACATTGTCAGCGTGGGAGATTTATGCACGTCATAAAGTTTGTCCCCGATCATCAAAAGATCGTTTGAATTTGACTTTCTCTGTTGTGTGACTCGGGCGTGAAATATGGGCGAGGGAAGAAGGCGCTTGACTGTACACGACTGCTTGCTCGGGGCTGTTATCTGCGGACGCCCGCATCATAATGCCAAGGGCCGTGTAAATGCTTCCAGTATACGGACTTCAGTTCGGTTAGTTTTAGTGTCTTTTTGTGTGCATAAGTAGGTGTGATGATTTCTAAATCTGTACTCATGAAATGTTGCTGTCAGTAGTCAGACTCGTATTTTTTTTGTTGATGTGGAAGAGCGACCATACCAGTTTTCCTTTGCCAATTACCGTCATGTAAGCCTCACAATATGAACAAGTAAAAGTAGCTGTCTGGCATTAGAAAATAATAATAATAAAAAAGAGATAATGGTCCATGTCTCGCCAGACCTCACCTCAGGATAGATCATTAAGAGAGGCAATCAGCGCATATATCTAGACGGGCGCGATGCGGAACAAGCGGCCGAACTGCGCCGCGGCTGGAAGAACAAACCTAAAGCAAGTTCGCAAGGCGGCGGGCGGCGCGGGCGGACCTGATGACGTGACGGTGACCGACTGGGATGAAGGAAGCATGACGGGTGATGGATGACTCAGACGCTCACACCATCCAACAAATAATGGCAAGAGAACCTCCAATAATTAAGAGGAAACGTGATAAATGACGATCGCCCACACGCGGATACTTCGCCATTACCGTATGACCTCAGCCTCGCACGCGGGTGGGGGAGGAGGGGGAGGGGAGGGGTTAATGGTCATCAGCTGATCGCGTTATAGGAAGGCTCAGGGAAAGAGACGCTGATTAATACGAAATTGGCTTTTGTAACGACTGATTACTTTTCTCTCTCGTCTTTCTAGTTAAAATATTATTCGTAGAATTGTTACGACTATGTAAACCCTGAACTTGAGTGGGCGAGCAAGTTTGTTCTAGAGCCTCTTCCCCCCTCCTGCCACCCCCTTCTCCCCCCAAAGCATCGCATACAAAAGAGTTCCAACCTCGTTTAACCTCATGACTGGACGCACCTGCCTTAGGGGTCATTTCCCTCTTGAGTTCACCGTGATTGTCGAACTTATAGCTGCGGTCGATGATGGCAGTGTTATTGGCGTTATTGTAATGTCCTCCACTAACAAGAGCAGATAAACAGGCGTTATTTTGTTTGTTATCTCAATGAACCCGAAGTAGAGTGGGCCATCTGGATCTCTCGAGCAATAGATGATGCCATGAGCTCGACTTCTTGGCAATTGTTTTGATATCATTTATAGATATATTGTCATTTAGATAACGTTTATACAACCGGCATTGCATTGCTCCGATGTCGTTGGATGTACAATGCGATACACATGATAATTGCTACCGCTTTTCCATCAGTATTGTTTTGTTAGACCAATATTGCTGTCACGGCGTGGGAAACGAACTCAGAATGGGGGACTCCTTAGTGTGTCTTCAGGATAGATTAGTTGTTTTGCTTTTCTGATCACCAACAAAAATCTAGATATTTCCAGGATCTTCAACGTCGATGGCGATTGTATTTCTTGTTTAATAAATTTGTTGTAGGATTATTTTCTTTCATTTTTTTTTCCATATTGCGATCTGACTGAAACAGATCTTTTGACATTATGACCTTAGTTCCTCGTGCTCTGCCTGCGGAATGACCAGATGACTTGGCCTCTTGGCTCGTGTGCCGATTAAATAGTCTTTGTTCTGTGGTTTCGGTGTGGTTTCAGTCCGGGAAGGAACACAAGGATTTGGTCTTGGAAACGACATTTTTCTCGTATTTCGCTGCAATTCCGTAGGCGCGAAATGCCGGACTGACAGTTCTTAATCATCTCGTTTCATTTATTCTAATTGGCTGTTACCATTTATCAGAGAGCAGTTAGTGTCAACATGAATCATCAGGAGAGTGACGAGACGAGCAATGGTTTGCGATAAAGGCCGCTAGGGGCGCTGTTGTTGCCGCGTGGTCATTACAATAAATCATTGTTAATTAAAAACATCACGTGGATGCCACTGACATGACAATGCGCAAAAGAAATTATTACGATTTTTTAATGGCAAAGAAAAAAGAGCCGGGCATCTTCTGTTGAAATAAAGCATTGTGAGTGTAGCATTATGTGTTTTACAAGGTCAGGCCGTGCACGCTGATAGAGGGGAAAACACAGACTGTGAGCAGCCATTATCTCGCATTTTGCAGGTGTTTATAGTCAGAAATTGCGGCTGCAGCGCGGGTTCCATCGCTCGACCGCACAGGAGGTGATCGATTCCTTTAACGAAAATTTTACAGTTGTAGCTCTTTTGGCGGCCAATATGCGATAAGTGACAACGCCGCCATTGTGGCAGCTGGCCAATTTCATGGAACTTTTACAGTCTGAAATTGTCTCTTTGTTCCGTTCGTAATCAGATGCCATGTTTGACGTATCCGTAACAAAATGTGACCTAATTGCCAGGCATTGTTGCAACGGCGCCGGGCTATTGTAGAGCTCTAATGTCATAGAAAACTCGAACAGCGATTGAATGGTGGTCCATCTTTTTCTTAGAGCCTCGCCTCGGCTGTCATTTCGTCAGATCTCCGAAATTATGGGCTAAATAAGTACGTGGCAGCCGAGATGGGATCGGGCCGCGCGGCCGCCTCGTGCACAAGACCCCTCGTCGTGGCTCTGGCTTTTAAGAAACTCAAGTCTCGTTTTTAGTCCATAACGGAGTGATGGATGCGGCCTTTATCCCGGGACGCTGTATCGGCGCTGGTTAAATTTTATAGTTTGGTAATATGTGAATAATGGCCGTGTGTTGACGCGCCTCCGAGCCCTATAATTACTACACATTGAACTGCCAAGATTAAATGGCCGACATATATTTTATTACCAGAACATCAGCGAGGAGTAATTTGTGCTCTGACGTATAGCGAGTCATAAACTCTAATAGTTTAATTACGTGTCATTATGAAGACTGAAGCCAATGGCAGCCTTATATTGGGAAACTTGCCTAAAACGTATACAAACTTCCAGCCGAAAACAGAGTGAGGTCAGGCTAGTGATCCTTCATGAAGAAGGGGGGTGGGGGAGGAGGGGGAGAGGGAGGAGGAGGGGAGAGGGAGGAGGAGGAGGGTGTGGTGGATCTCTTGCTTTGTGTTTGTCTGTCACTGATATGGAAGAGCACGAGGAAGAGAGAAGAGGTGTGGCACTCTTCCACTCACAGCAGACTTAATTTACATGCTCTGAAGCACCAAGTTCGTCGTACGAAAATTAACATTTCCTTGTTGATCGTCGATAAATCATGAATCTGCTTGATATTGCGAGTTGCCAATTTTCATCAAATGGCTGTAAGTGAATTATTGACTCATAATAGCGTCTCTGGTCAGTTCATGGCCGGAGAGCGATAGACCCGGAAATGCAGCGTTGTGGGTGGTGTTACCTGTGCCTGGCAGCATTGAGCATTGTGCGCATGTGTGCAGCTGACAACCCATTCCGGCTGTCAGCACCGACTAATTTATTGACTTGCACTCTATGTCACCCGGACACAAGGGCGGCTGTGGCAAGAAATGTCACATTCTACCTCAGGAGCCTTCAGTAACTCGTGACTGAATGTATCTACTATATTTTATGAGCTTGGCTGTATTTAATAGTCCATCCAGTTGGCTCACAAAGCTCCGCAGTCGGCTTAAGTGACCGATTAACTGCGTTTGTGAACTTTAACTAGATTCCTGCGAGGTTGCGGAAGTGCATTGGCGACAGTGATAAATTCCTCGTCAGGTGGGCGGGGCGGGGTGGGGGGCACGCCGCCGGCCCGCCAGGCCTCCCTCATTTATACTTTGTCATTCTTATGCATTTACTCTATTTAATGGTCTATATATCAAAGCAGAAGGAAATTAAAATGACCCAGAGTACCATTCATTAAAAAATGTTGGCCGAGCTATGGGAATTGTGGGAGAAGCTTCGAGTCTTTGATGAAGGACTTGTTTGCCGTTGCTCTTCATTTTTCCGAATACAAAAGAGCTACACAGCCAAGCGACACTTCGGCAGCGGAAGTCGCGGCTGCCACGCTAATGGAACATAGTTGGAGAAGAGTTCCGTAAGTAAGGGTGAGGAACGCCGCCTGACTTGCTTAGATGTTTCCCATAAATATGAGCGACAGCCGCAGCAGGACGAACAAATGTCACATTGTCGGCACGGCCCCAGCTGGGCGTCTGAGATGCCCTTCCATCTCAACAAATCAACGTGCGGGTGTGAATCAGCACTCGAGTGTCGTTTAAGTATTAGCGGGCAGGTGTAGCCTCAAGAGAGACCAAAATACCCCTGTCCGCTCCCCCGCCTCCAGCCAAACATGTGCAATAATTCTTGCTGAACATCACCACAGTGACAGCTTCCCTTTACCCCCATCCGTCCCCTTCCCCCACCCCCTTCCCTCTTCTCTCTTCCCCCCAGGAACGCCCTCTCCCCCGGGGTGACAACAGCCGGGCCAGCCGCTGCTACATAAACACCGTGGGATGTGTACGTCCGCTGCTTCGTACACATTGCCACCATTACACTAATTGATAAGTCTTTAAGGTCGTAGACAAAGTGAGGAATTATTCCCGGCTGTGTGGGTCGCGGTACAGCCGACACGGGCTATACATTGCCTCTCTTACTAATTACATATTTATGAATTCCTCCGCCCGAATTCATATTTGATAAGTTGGTGTGTAAAGTCCGCGCTTCGGGACGAGGGGCCGCGGCGCATCCACGGCGCTGGCACTTAATTGTCATATACGTTCGATACCCGCAATGATCGGTGGCCTGATTATAGCTATCGTCGCAAAAAGAGGAAATTATCATTCTTTTCGAACCGCGGACTCTGTTTTTTTGGCGCGATTGCAATTTCCATTTAGAGAAACTCAATTGCAGTATAATTATTACTTGTTTCCAATAACTAGTTATCATAATGTAAAGAATTCTGTGTGAAATAAGTATCACTTGCAGTCGATGACATGTTTCCTTTTGTAGGCGATGACTCTGGGCTGTCAGTCTGCGGCAGGGGAGGGGGAGGGGGGAGGCGCACGGCGGAGCTCACACTTTATTTATTGTGTTTTGCGGATTTTAATACCCATTTGCGGTTGGTAATTGTTTGTTTCTCTTTTTTCAGGTGAGTACCATGCTGCCTTCCCTTGTTCTGAAGTTGGTGATGAGGTAAGATATTTTTCAGTGTACAAACACAAACACACGCACGCACACAGTAAGTAAATTCATATTCGTACACATTTCAAAAATATATTTGAAAGGGATTAATGAGGTAGAATCTTGCAACTTTTGACATTAGTTACAAAACAGATACATTGCACACAGGATGAACGCACGCCATATAAATGTAAGTGCGCCCATACGCCAGCAGTTGTCTTTGTCTTTATATAAATGCTTTGCCAGTCACACTGCCAGCTAAGTAAAGAGCAGTCGCAGCCATTTAACATAACTTACCTGGTGGGCAAAGAGTGCGGCGCCCTTCAATCCTGATAAATAAACCCAATTCACACCCAGAGGAGCTCAGGACGCCGACCTCGCAGCAAACTCGTGGGCGTAACTCAAGCTGATTGGCAGTGAATGGTGTGCAGAGTCTGAGCCGCGGAGAGTAGACGTGACTAACTCGCCATGATAAGTGAAGGTCTGTTGGCGATACGTAATTAGGAAAAGTCAAGACAAGTTGGACATTGGTTTGACAGGTTGTCTCAAAGTGTATGTCCCTGCGCACCCCCGCGTACCGTACTTTTGTTGTCGATTGTTTGCTCTCTCCATCGATGACGAGAATGAGGGGCTCAGCGTTTCTTTTGGTTTTCATTGTTGCTATGATTAATAGTGCCTGTTTTTCTATATTTTTATTACTTCCCATTGTCCTATTAGCTCTAATACGTCGGGACGTTTTTTAAGTCACAATTTGAACTTTTTTTCAACCTCCCCCATGAGTCCCGGTGCCCTTGGGTGACACGCGGCCGATGCCACATCTCGCCGGCGCTGATCAGCCGTGGCCCTTACCCGACGCCGCCGAGGAGGCGCGCCCATCACGCCGCCAACTTTGCGTGGATCTCTTCTTGCTTCACTTCCCTACTTCCTGTCTTTGTTGTGCTCTATTTTAGCGCGCGTCTGCTTTTTTTCAAATTTTCTGAACTTCCCTTTTCTTTCTCTTTTTCCTTTTCTCTCTTTTCTCTCTCTCCTCTCTCTCTCTCTCTCCTCTCTCTCTTCTCTCTCTCTCTCTCTCCTCTCTCTCTTCTCTCTCTCTCTCCTCTCTCTCTCTCTTCTCTCGTCTTTCTCTCTCTCTTTCTCTTTTTTTCTTATTTTTTTTTTATTTTCTATTCTCTCTCTCTCTCTCTTCTCTCTACTCTCATATACTATACATATACTACTTACTACATATCCTCTCATACAATCTACATCTACACCATCACATATACAACCTACACATATATACTATACATATATATATTATATCTAACATATACTATCTATATAACTATTCAATATATTATTACTACATACAACATACTACATACATACATACACTACTCACATACATACATACTATACACATCTACTATATATTATATACATATATATAAATACATCTCATACATCATAACATACTAATACTACATACTACATCATACATCAACACACAATCACACACTACAACATCCACACAACACATAACATACTACACATACACATACATACACATCACCATCACACACATACACACACAATACATACACACACACACACACAACCACACACACACACACACACAACACACCACACACACACACACACACACACACACACACACACACAACACAACACACACCACACACAACACACACACACACCAACCACACACACACCACACACACACACACACACACACACCACCCCACCAACACACACCACAACACACACACACACACACCACACACAACACACACAACCAACACACACACCACACACACAACACACACACACTATACACACACACATACACACACACACATACACATACACATACATATACACATACACACACACACTCACAATATATATATATATATATATATATATATATATATATATATATATATATATATATATATATATATATATATATCAACCATCTATCCACCACACATCCTCCTCACTCTCCTCCTCCTCCTCCCCCTCCCTCGTCTCTCTTTTATCCTTCCCCTCCCTTCGCGCTTCTCCCCTTTCCTTCGTCCCTTCGTGCTATTAACGTGTCCTCCGCTTTTTCCATTTAATGAAAACCGTGTACACGAGAGCCGCCGCGAGTACGAGGGTGTTTATGACCACGTGTCTGCCAAGCGCTGTGTCTCTGTCTGTCTCAGGCTTTATGTTTATTGTCAAGTTCCACGCTGCTCTGTCTTTCTGCTTTATTTTGGGACCAAACGCACCTGTTGTTTAGCTCCGTCTCATTCTTGCCTCCTCTGCTTCCCTCTCTTTTTTTAATTTGTATTTATTATTGTCATTTCTCATGTTTGTCTCTCAATCTTCACCTAACCATTTGTTTGTCAGTTTTCTCGTTATTTATCTGTATTACTGTTTTCTTTTCTTTCTTTCTCTCTTTCTTCCTTTATTCTCGTGATTTTTTATACTCTTTTATCAGCTTCTCCTTGGCTTGTATATCTCCCATGTTTCATGGTATTGGTACTGTTGTCGGCGCGCTTCAAAGTGACATTGCAGCACACGTCTAGGTAATGCGTGTGTTCATGTGGCCGCCTGCGCGTCGATAGAGCGTAGATCTGAGAGCTTCCTTCGCAGATACGTTGCCATTCACTTCCTGTTTGGTTAATTAAGGTGGAGGTTTTGCCCTTGGAAATTTTCCTTCGTTTTAGCGATGATATTAGAGCCGCCTCTCATTCTCGGGGCTGCCCCTTCCCCCTCCCTCCCCTCGCCCTTCCCCTTCCCTCCCCTCGTCCTTCCCCTTCCCTCCCCTCGCCCTTCCCCTTCCCTCCCCTCGCCCTTCCTCTTCGCTCTCCTCGTCCCTCCCCTTCCCTCCCCTCGCCCTTCCTCTTCGCTCTCCTCGTCCCTCCCCTTCCCTCCCCTCGCCCTCTCCTCTTACGTCTCCTAGTTCGACGTCTCCTGCCTGCCTTCGGATCCCCGTACGCCCGTCGTCGCCGTGCCTCCCCGGACGTGCAAAGTCTCAAGCGCTTCAACAGCGGGATCGCCGGACCTGTCGTGAGGCCGCCGATGAAATCTCCTAATGCATGCTTTAAGCCCCCTCCATCCCCTCTCTACCGATTATCCTTCGGATTAACATCTTACTGACCGCACGCAGAGATTATTTGCATCAGCTCCGGCGGTCGCTAATAGAGTGCCAAGTAAATAAGGGATTTTGAGGCTCCGTGATCGACGGCAACACCCCACTCTCCAGCCCCGGCCGCACCCCCTGCCCCACACGCCCACCAGCGCCCCCACATCAACCCCGCCTGCCCGTCATAGCTCACAAAATCCTTCGGCGAATTCCGACGAAGACAACACCTTGACATCTGTGCTAAAAGGCGCTGTAAAGAATGCAGAAATTCGGGCAAGAATGTGTGTAACTCGAACCGCAGCTTAGTGCCCGGACACCTTCCCGTCGTAAATTTGATTTTGGGCACAATTGTGATCTCTTACGACGTAAAGTTTCGCTAGGGTTCGTGGCCTCCTCCTCGCCATTTGTCTCTCGGCCCCTCTCTTGTTTCTGCTCTTCGTGTGACTCCCAATTGTCCTTGATGTCAAGGTTTATTGCTGGCATAATAGCTGATGTTGACTTTCTTTCGCTCCTTCTAGAGATAAGATCATGCATAATTGATGCGCGAGTTACAGTTAATTAAGGGGAAGAGAAGTAAATTTCCTTTTTCCGTGGCCTTTGCCACGCACGTGAAACCTTAGCTGGAGTGACACGGCCAAAATACCTTCCTTGTTAACTCCCGCATGTGAACGTGTGCCACGGTGCCGCGGGAGCTTTAGGACGGCCTCGTGATTAGGCCTACTACCCTTTCTTCCTCCCCTTTCTTCTGACACTTCACGGTCCTAGGCCCAGTGTGTTCTCCCCACCCCCCTTCCCCCTCCTCCCGGCCTTGGCCCCGTGTGCGGCGGACAAGTGTAAACATTCGAGGATTACTTGAAGTACGACGAGGCCCTTGGTCCGAGGGCGAGGGAGAGGCGAGGTGTGAAGGGGGACGTGTGTGGCGGGGAGGGGGGAGGCTGGGAGGATGTTCTCGGAAGGAATGTTGGAGAGATTGGCACCGCGACGGACAGCTGGCCAGTCACGTATGCTGAGGAGGACGGAAATACGCTCGACATTTTTTTTAGGCAATAATGGCGCGGCTCCGATGCGACCTCTGGCACTCGATCACTCCGGCCAGAGCATCCTGATCATGTGCGCCAGTGCGAGGTCAGCGCAGGCATGCGACCGAGAGCCTCGAGGAGCCGATCAGTCTCCGTTGCTTCTCAGCCCAGAGTGCCAATCGCAGTGCCAGTCAGAGCGCAGGGGCGGTCGGAGGGAGGGAAGCGCGGTAACTCGAGTCCTCCCGTTCGCATTCCAGCCGGAGTTATTGTTCAGCAGAAGACTAGGGCGGGTTTAAGTAACGTCGTTTAATCCTGGTTTATTTGTAACGTGATCGTAAAAGCTGCCCCACCCGGTGACTCCAACTCATCCTCTTGTTTAGCCACAGTTTCCCCAGCCAGGTGGAAACTTGGTATCACTGGGGATTAACTTTATTGGCCAAGTTTTCGGGAGGCAGAAGGTGTGGCTGTTTTTGTTCGCGTCGCGGGCCTTCCTGTGGGTCTTCTTTATTTGGACTTTTCCGCCCCCCGGCGCGCTCGTGCGACTCGTGTCCGTCGCCTCGTCCCACGAGTCGCCAGCCCCGCGTCCGTCGCCTCGTCCCACGGGTCGCCAGCCCCGCGTCCGTCGCCTCGTCCCACGGGTCGCCAGCCCACGTCCGTCGCCTCGGCTGGTTGCTTTCCGCTCGTACGAGGACGTTCCCTATGTCTTGGAGGTGTATTAAAGCTCTTCGTTCCCTTATTCTCTTGGCGAACGTTTATCGTGATTGATTGCAAATTCCCAGCCGACCGACCGCGCCAAAAGAACCAGCAATTTATGAAAACAAATTCCCTAGGTTCGTCATCCTTCAACCACATGACGCTTTAATATCGACACGTTTACCGCCCAAGCATCTTATCTCAGCAACGTATGTCCTCATTACCTTTTAGAGTTTGAGCCTAGGATCATAACTTGCTTCCCGCAGCATCCTTTATCTCCGCTACTACAAGTTCCGTGGCTCCTTGTCTTCCGAAGCCCATTTTCTTGAGCGGAGGGGACGTCCCTCCCTTTCCTCCCTTCCTGTGACGCGTGTGTGAAGCTGCTTAAGCTGATCGAGGTTTATCTAGGGCCGTCGTTAAACCGTGTTTACTCTACTCTCCTTTTCTTTATATCGCAGCGTTTCTTTTTATCTGCCCTTACCTCCTTCATCGTCTCTCTTTGTTGAATTCCTATTTATACCGTTGAAGTTTTTCTCTTCAAACTCGAGGAGTTTCTAAAGACGGCTTCTGGTTTGAAGTGAAGCTGCCCTCACTTGACCCTGAGCTTTCGTTTTGCCATTGCTTTACCTTCATTAGTGCTTACTTGATTGTTCGCCATCCTTTTTATCGACCCATCATTCGGCGCGTACCTTCTCTCCGTCAGCCAGGCTATCTTCATCGTGTCAGTCGTCAGCTCGGCGTCCTTTGTGAGGCGACGTCGAGTGACTTTCCCAGAGTCACTAGAGGAGCGTCACCGAGGGCGGCCGGTGGCACTTGACGTGGCGACAGCCCTGACAGAGGCTCCGGTGTGTCGCCCTCTCTGCTCTGGGGAACTTCTCCAACGCTAATGTGCGACGGCATCCGATTTTCGCCTCGCTCTCTGGCTCCCTTTCTTCTTCATTTCATTTTTAGTCTTGACAGAAGTAGGCTTTGGCGCGTCTCGTCAAATGCCAAGAGGCTTTTGTTTGAATCGCCTTGTAAAATATATCTGATGATTAACTTAAGTCGCTGGCGAAAATCATTTTGTTGAAAATTGCGCAATACTTATAGATATTTCATCAGCTTTACGTCTTATCATTTGGACGGATCCATGAAATCCGTATCTTTATAGGCAGTTACGTCTTCCCAGATGCTCCATTTCTAATCAATTTCGTTTTCATTAGCAGCTCTGCGAAGATTAATGAAGTCATGTGTTAGATGTTCTAGAAATCCGGAATGAAATACAGACGTTCTTGTAAATTAAGTAGCAGATTACGAAGTTCAATTTACTTCCCCGGGATGTACTCGCAGGCGCGGGAATTTGGTGCTTTGTGGGCGTGGTGGGCGTGAATGATCCTCCATTAACACCCCAGTAAGTTTCCCTCCACAGCTGGGACGTGTGGGCGGGCGCTCTCTCGCCCGTGTTGATATTTGTGTGTTATTGTTACATTCATAAATCCTTCAGTCCGAACCCACATGCGTACACTCCTCAGCGCTGCCTTGGCCCAGCCAGTCGCATCCCACACTCTCCTGTGCCTATGACTTTGGTCCTAATGGCGTTGTGTGATTAGAGCGGTTATCGATTGACGTCTTGAGTGCGGGTTACGGTAGACGTGTGCTAAGTAAACTCGACTTTTCGAAGTTTGTCATCGGGACCGTAAACTTGTTGGGCAAGCGCACGCCGTTATGGTTCTTACGCCGCGGCGACCGAAGAGTGGGAGTCGCGCAGCGAAATCTGACGGAAGGTGCAAACATTTCGTCGTCAAAGCGGAGTATATCTGTCAATGAGCAGTCTGGCACCGGTGCGGGAAACCAAGTGCCATGATGCTTGATTTCGCAGATAAGTCGACGGGTTTGCTGTCTCAAGGGGTAGCCTGAGGCCGGGACTCCAGGGAACTTTATAACCATAGCTCAAGACAAGACTCTGAATGATGAGGAAAACAAGCCTTCAGCGAGGGGACTAATTGGTACTTGAGGGACCCATCATCAGCGAGTGTGTGCCGCGGTGGCTCTGCTTTCGGCGCGAATGTCAGCTCGGCGTCATGTGTCGGTGGGACGCGAGTGCTCTGGAGCGGTGTTTCTGGGCGCAAGAGGCTGTTTACAACATTAGAAAGTGTGTTTGGAGGTGAGATGGGCTGCCTCGTGATGCCAAGTATCTGTGTGAATGACAAGCGCCATGTGTTGATCAGGATGTCAGGGTTGCCCTCGGGTGCGGGGGCGCGAAGCTGTCACGTGGCTTTGAAGAAGTCAAATTTGTAAGGAATGTAGGAAGGGAGAAGCTTCAGATCCCAAGGAAATCTTATTGTTCTCTCTTTCTCTCTCTCTCTCTCTCTCTCTCTCTCTCTCTCTCTCTCTCTCTCTCTCTCTCTCTCTATCTTCTCTCTCTATCTTCTCTCTCTCTCTTCTCTTCTCTTCTCTCTCTCTCTCTCTCTCTCTCTCTCTCTCTTTCTCTTTCTCTATCTCTCTCTCTCTCTCTCTCTCTCTCTCTCTCTCTCTCTCTCTCTCTCTCTCTCTCTCTCTCTCTCTCTCTCTCTCTCTCGTGTGTGTTTGTGTTCACACATGATACATACATACAAACATACAAATATCATAGAGAGAGTGGAAGCACAGCCGAGTGGAAGTAGCACCAGCCATCCCCTTTGCAGAACCGTCTTCTGTCCTATCGTGTTTTATCTCCCGGCCCCTGTGCAAGACTCGGGGATCAAATATTTCCGAGAAGGTTGGTCGCACGAAAGTAGCTGTCTGTGAAACGTTCGGGTCTCAGTTTAGAGTAACAAGAAGGGAAAGTTAATTACTGGAAACTTCTAGAATTTACAATAATGCACCATGATGAGCAACCAACGCGCCGAATCTCACGTAACGGAAAAAGACAAATGATCAGTATCTAAAGGGGAGGGGGGGAGGGCAGAGGATAGGGAGGGTATGAGGGGGAGGGGTACCACCGACGGCGCAGGTCTGGGGATGCCAAAAGTCCCAGGGCAGCGAGGCGCGAGTGACAGGTGGCACAGGGCAGGGGGTCTCAGGCTGGCACTCACTGGCTCACTTCACAGGGAAGGGGGAGGGGAGGGGAAGGGAAGGTAGGGTGCACGTTAATGTAGTAACAAACTCATTCCCGTCTCAGCTGTGAGAAGGAGGGGGGAGTTGGGGGGGGGAGGTTGATTACGTCATTCTCCCGTTACTCCTGGACGGTCGTCTCTCTCGTCACACAGGAGCTATGTAATAATAATAGATTAAAGGTACAATCGCTGCAACAAGCACGACTTACCCACCGCCTCCCCCTCCCCCTCCCCCTCCACACAACAGGAGCGAGCGAACCCTAATGGAACAGCTGCCAGAAACGATCGTTCGGGTCCAACACGAGGCTCGTGTTTCAACGGGCTTTGTTGACGGCTAATTTTATCATAAGCCAGCGCCCGCATTCTTATTCTCCGTGATGGACGTGGCGAATAAAAACGATCGTGTGGAATGAGACGACGACGACGACGACCAAATGGGCTTGATAGACGAGGCGACGCGGCGAGAATTGTGACGGGGAGACTATAGTGCGTTTATGGTGTAGCCGGGATGGTGACGGCGGCCCGAGGGGGGGGGGGAGTCAGACCACGGGAGGCCCGATGCTGCTCCTTCCCCGGAAAAGAGGGACTGGAGCGGCGGTGCCTCCTGCAGAAGCACCTCCTCCTGCCTCTGTCTTTCCTGTTTCTCCGTCAGTTCTTTTCTACTTTTTACCTTCATTTCCATCTTCATCTTCATCCTCGCCTCTTTTGCTCCTTCTCATTTTCTACGTCTTCTACTCCCCTTTCTCCTCCTCCACGATTACCCCCACACCGCACATCCACCTCTGCATCTACGTCCAACTCCAACACCACTTCCTCCCTCACAGCCATCCCAAACTCTACCACACCGCCTCCTCCTTTGCCACCATCGCCTCCTCCTCTGCCACTACTACATCTACCTCACGACGTAACACCACCTCCACAACCTCCTCCTCTTCTTCTCCTTCTCCTTCTCCGACTCCTTTTCTTTTCCCCTTCTCCATTTCTCTTTTCCTCTCCTTTCCTTTCCTCTCTCTTCCTCCTCCTCCTCCCCCTCCCTCTCCTCTATCCATCTTCCTCCCCCCCTTCTCCTCTCCTCCCACTCCTCATCCTCCCCTCTCCTCCCTCTCCTCCCTTCCCCATCTACCACCTCCACCATCCCCACACCGCCACCTCGTCCACCACCAGGGCCGCAAGCAGAAAGGTGGACTCAACGGTAATACGTAATTAACAGCCAGAAATCCATCATAAACTAATCATTTCGGGAAATCCCAAGCGTGTGCGAGTTCGCGGTTAATTATCCCGTGTCGCATTTGTGATTTTAGTTTGATATTTCCAGCGCCGCGGATGAGATAATGTAAATCTCTTCATGTGGCTGCGACGGCGCGGCCAATTTCAGAGGCGGGGGAATGTTCTCCGGAAGTATTCTGGAAAAGAAAGAAATAGACGGCGTCCTTTTTCATAAATGCATATAGAAAACGGAATCAGATAAATCGTATAGAGAAGCGCTGCGAGTGAAAGATTAACTGAACAAAACAGTCTTCACGGGCTAGCAAATTTTCCTCGAGCAGGACAGTAAAGATAAAGTTTGTGGGAGTAATGGCACCTTGTCTCCCTAGAACACCAGTCTATATCCTCGGATATTTATCTGCTTCACGGAGGGCGTCGAGCCTCCGAACTTGAGGAGAGCCATAAAACAATGGTTAGCCCTCCCACTGCCAGCAGCACCCGCGACCCGTGCCATCAAGTGCTTCCTGCCAAGACTTACTGCCCGCGAGGCTCCCAGCGGTGACCCGGCGTTGGCCTTGGCCGGAGGGGGGGGGGGGGCCGGGGGAGAGGGAGGTCAGGGATGTGGTTGAGATATCATGTGACTGAGAAGTGACATCTTTTCCTCCATGAAACGCGACGCAGGGCTGCTTTCCGTCCCTTTTGATGCCGGTTCCAAGAAAGATTTCTGGTCTTAGTCAGCGACCACATACGGCGCAGACTGGTTTCCCTTCAGAAGGGACGCGCTGCTGCTGTGACGAGCGGCGCCGAGAGTAACGGCGTGTGTGAATGAGGGCTGTTTACAGCGATCAAAGAGGAAGCAAGACTAGCAGTGCTTAATGTAGGTTGGTAGAGTGCGTTTTGTCACCGCCTCGGGGATTAATTGTCGTCGTGTGAAGCACGGATGCGTTTAATGTCTTTTTTCAAAATGCGACTCAGCAGGTCGACCTCACACCCGACGTCGTCGCCGCGGGAGCCGAGGTGGCGCTGGGAAACGTGTTGTGTGTCTCTGGTTGCATTTAGGTTGTTCAGGGATGATCTGCAGCAAAGCCGTGTTGCAATTTGCAGCTCAGAGCGAGGACCTTGTCTGTCGTGAGGGCATGCTTCTTCGTCAGAGAACATGATGCTACGAGCCTGACCCGAGTGCCAGCCTTCCGTGTCACCAGCGGCCCTCGCAGCGCCGTCTCGTGCAGGTCCTTCGACTCTCCGTCCGCCGTGTTAATGCCCGCGAGCGGCGAGGAAGCCTTTGTATATGTGACAGCCGGGGACATCCATCTCCTCAAGTACTTCACGCTCTCTGGGCCTGCGAGTTATCCTGAAATATGCAGCGGGTCATTAACTTGCTGATATAAATCAACAACTTGTGGGCTTTCCTGTGCTGGATATAAATGTTATTGTCTAACAGTTTACACGTCATTAAGTCTAAACCTTCACTACGGGGAAATACCGTAATGATTTTATAACAACGCCCCCACCCCCACCCCACCCCGACCCGACATGCATGCTTCGCGAGAAAAAAACGTTGTAAAATATGTTATATCTAAGTTATTTCTGATTAATGCCATCCATCGCTTGAGGTTACCGTACTCGTCATTTCTCAATCCATTTTTTTCTATTTCTTCTTTTTCCCCGTCCTTTTTGCCCTCATAATCAGCTTCTGTTTCTTCCCCTTTCAGTTTCTTTCTCTCTTATTCTTCTCTATGTTCTCGGATGTAGCTCGTTCTATTCACTTCCTGTTTCGAACTGGAATTTTTTTTCTCCCTCCCTTAGTATTTCTTTCCCTCGTCTTGCCTTATGCACTCTACCGTCTTGTTTTTCTTTCTCTTGTTAACCCATTCCAAGTTTTACGTTGGCTCTCACTTTTCTTCGTGTTTCTTTTCCTCCTGTTTTTGTGACGATGCACAACATAATTACTCCCTCCGCCATTTATCACTCTCTTTAATTATTACCTCTGTTTGATCACCTTGGCGGACAAGTAATAACGTCCCTCCACCGCCCTCCTGCCTCGGGCGTCTCCACATTGGAAATCGAAAATCATTAACAAAATGGACCAGGAGGTGAGCTATATTGCGGTCAAGATGGCTGACACCGCCTGACGAGGACGTGAGGTGGGTGGGGTGCTCCCTCCTCCCCTCCCTCCTCAGCCCTCCTCCCCGTTTCCCTCCACCGTCCCTTGTGTACCCTTCTTCTGGCTGGTGGAAGGGAAGAAGGTAGTCTGGTGGAAGAGGAGGAGGGTGGCCGGGAGGGGCGTCGTCTTGTCTTCTGGTGGAGAGGTGGTGAGAGGGTGGGGAGGCCGTCTAGTAGAGGAAGACGTAGTGAAGGGTGGTGTGGGGAGGTGCCTTCAGGTAGCTCTGTCGGCGTGTCTGATGGTTAAAGGCTACGACGCCTTCAGGACGGGCGGCCCCGGCAGGAAGTAAGGAAGTTTGCGATTGTGCTTACATGCGATGACGGCGGTGCTCGTGCATGGTGTTGTCATGCGGTCGGAGAGGGATTGTGCGGGCGTCGGGTAGTGTGTGCGGGCGTGGTGGCAGGGTGCGGGCGCGGCGTGGGTTGCGCCGTGTATAATGGACAAGTGTATGAGAGTCTGTCACTCGCTGACTGATGAACGGCCGCGACGCACAGTGAAACCCTCATGCTGGCCGCTGTACGATAATCTCCGTGAAGGACGAGGCTTCAAATATCGCCTTCTCGCCCCCTTCCCCCCCCCCTGCCTTTCCTCCCGGCGATAAGCTAGAATCATGACTTCGGTTATTTTTGACTAATCGAACAGCTCAGCTCTCCCGAAGGATTAACGAGGAGCTCAAAAAAGCGCGTCTCGGGCCGGGCGAGCCTCAGCCATTCGCTGGCCATCAGTCATTCCCAAGCAAGTCGAGCAGTCCGCAAGAAGGGTGGGCAAGGGCGGCCGCGCGATATTTGCGACCCTCTGATTCCTGGACGTTAAGGCCGGAACGCGCGCAAAAGAACCGGCGTTGTTTAGGCCACGCTGACGCCCTCTGTAGAAATACCTTACCCTCATGACAATTAATAACGTAGCACTGGCTTACTGCAGTTTTATGTGCAGTTTCTTATTTGATGACTTGACCCCTCCGGCCCGGGTCGACCAAGGATAGGCTCATCAGTCAGTTGATGACGTGACCTGACCTCAGCTTGGGCTTTGACCCTTGTAACCCCACCTGGTCGGCGGTCCCGCAATAACTTTAATGACTGTTGAAAATAAACGTAATAAATATCTGGTTTGCATGAGTGGGCAAGACAAACGAGCAAAGGGTCAGGCGGTGCAGGTGCGGCCTCTCTCTACCTGCGCCATCTGAGAGAGCTGTTAAACCACGTCAAGACTACTTATGCCGACCTTATTGCTAATGCAGACTTGAGTGTGAACTTATCTCTCCATCTTGAATAAAAAATACGGCGTCTTGGGTTACAGCGAGATGCCTCGGTCCTGTTTCTTTGTCGAGTTTCCGTTCCGCAGTTCGGCGCTACAACTTCATGGCCGGAGACACAATGGGGAGGAAGGCCGCGCCTCTCCCCACCTCCCTCCTCTCCCCTCTCTTCCCTCCCTCCCTCAGTCGTCCTCTTTCTTCTCTCGATCTCTTCACCAACGTCCGTGTCCGTCTGTATCGTCATTTTAGTTGAATCATATTCATTATGATTCTTTTCGCCCCCCCTCCTCTCTCTCTCTCTCTCTCTCTCTCTCTCTCTCTCTCTCTCTCTCTCTCTCTCTCTCTCTCCCTCTCTCTCTCCCTCTCTCTCTCTCTCTCTCTCTCTCTCTCTCTCTCTCTCTCTCTCTCTCTCTCTCTCTCTCTCTCTCTCTCTCTCTCTCCTCTCTCTCTCCTCCCTCCTCTCCTCCTCTCCTTCCTCTCCTCTCTCTCTCCTCTCTCTCTCTCCTCTCTATTATATATTATATATATATATATATATATATTATATATATAATATATATATATATATATATATATATATATATATAATATATACATATATACAAAATATATATACATATATACATATATATATATATTATATATATATATATATATATATATACATATATACATATATATATATATATATATATATGTATGTATTATGTATTTATGTTTGTATATGTATGAATGAATGTGTCTCTATGTATAGGTTCTCTCTCTCTCTCTCTCTCTCTCTCTCTCTCTCTCTCTCTCTCTCTCCTCTCTCTCTCTCTCTCTCTCTCTCTCTCTCTCTCTCTCTCTCTCTCTCTCTCTCTCTCTCTCTCTGCCTACACACACACACACACACACATACACACTTATTATATATATATTATATATATATAAAATATATATATATATATATATATATATGTATATATATTATATATATATATATATTATATATATATATATATATATATATATATATATATGCATCTGTATGTATATATGCATGTATGTGTACATCTATACCTCCACGCAATATGTCCCAGTCATGGTCTCCGATCGCCGGGCGTCCCTCTGCCTCTCCTTTTCCTTCTGGTCTCCCTACCGCGCCTCTCCAGCGTGAAATGAAATCCCAGGAAGACGCGATCCGCCCCGCCATCCGAGGGCGTGGCGTGGCGTAGATGCTCCCAAGGGCGTGATGCAAGAGACACGTCGCCCGTGCGCGCTGCGACAGCGAGAGCTCGAGGGCGTTCGCCGTCGGACGCTGTCGTGGGCGTGGCGAAGTGCGGAGGAAGTGGTGCCAAAGGTCGAGCGGATCACGTCCGACGACGGTTCGATGTGGCTCCCTGATCCTGCACTCGCGCTCTTTTATTCTTCTTTATCTCGACGAATAATTGTCCCAGCCAGTGTTCCGTTTGGAAGCAACGGTGGCCTTTGTTCAAGACGATCTTTTACGCAGTAAATGACATTACTGTAATAGATGATTGAAAAATCGTTAACCAAAATAGTCATGAATATTGACTACACGCACAGTGACGCAGGATGAGGAGAGAAGTAAGCCACGTGAGTTTTGAATTCCCCAAATTCATTTATTTACACTTTCGGGGCGACCTTACTCCGCCTTCCTCAGATCAGGTATTCGCCTCACTTAGCCACGGTATAATGGATGACGATTACAGCCAAGAAGCCATTCATCCAACAGCCATTTCTAAGATGGCAGCTCTCCATCTTTCCTTGAAGTAGCCACTATGCTGGGCCAGTTGTTATATTAGCATAGATATTACACTGATGAGCGGTTCCCCCACCTCACTCTTCAGACTGTCCGGGAAAGCTTCGTGCGGGAGACCACGCGGCGAGGATAGGCGTGTGAGCGAACGGCACTGGGAGAGACACGCATTGAGAGGTGACAATCTGGAAGTACGTGATTGATCTGGAAAGATTTTTGAGTGAGCATGATGAATGCTTAGTAATGATGACTTTACGGCGACGGTCCTCATGCCGTCTGACTGTTACGCTGCGCCGCGCCCTCGCCTTTATAACTTTACCCTACATGTTTATATTATTAAAAACGGCAGTTAGACGCCAAATCTTCACACATACTCGTCCACGTTTTTTTAAGAACGCCCACTCAGACTTACGACACGCTTAGCCCGACTAAGTGTCGTAACCCCGCCATCTATCCATCCTCATCCACCCCCACCCACGCCTCCTGAACCCCAGATTCCTACTCCCTTCCCGCCCACGCTCCCCACTCTCGGCCACAGCCTCCCTCACTGGAACCTCCCACAATATCCTTTCCCCCACCCTTTATAAAGCCTCTTCCCTCCCTCCCCTCGCCCCCACCCCCTTCCGAGTCCATCTTGTTAGCAATGCCCAAAGAAAACACTCATTGAACAAAGGCCGATCGTTAGAGGTGAAAATTGTATACAGACTCAAAGAGAGGTGGACTGTACAGATGGCTCGGCCGCGACATTTTTGATGGATAACTGACTTTCCTCGGAGTCACTGGGAGCCGACGGGTTTTTACCTGAAATTCTGCCCGACTCTGACTGTCTGATTGTCTGTCTGTCTGTGTCCTTCGCTTCGCTCGCTCGTGAGCTGGCGCTTTTTCGTCGTGTGCTCGCGCGCGGATTTGTTTTCGTGTATGCGCATGTGCCATATAAGTGTGTGTGTGTGTGTGTGTGTGTGTGTGTGTGTGTGTGTGTGTGTGTGTGTGTGTGTGTGTGTGTGTGTGTGTGTGTGTGTATGTGTGTGTATATGTGCATATATATATACACATATATACATATATATACACATATGTATATACACATACATACATACATACATACATACATACATACATAAATACACACGTACACATATACTTACATACATACATTCAAACATACATACATAATACATATAATAATTTATATATATATATATATATATATATATATATATATATATATGTATATATATACATATATATATATATTATATATATATATATATATATATATATATATATATATCATATATATATGAATTATATGTACACACATAAAAACACAACACAACATACACACAACACTAAACACAACACACAACACACACACACACACACAACACACACACACACACATGTGTGTGTGGTTTGTGTATGGTTTGCGTGTTGTGAGAGAGAGAGAGAGAGAGAGAGAGAGAGAGAGAGAGAGAGAAAGAGAAGAGAGAGAGAGAGAGAGAGAGAGAGAGAGAGAGTTTGCGTGAATTGACAATATTTATTTACACACGCATTCAAAAATTTCCGCAATTATCAAATAATTTGTGCGATTGCGGTTCTTATAGACATCGTAGGGGATGAAATCTCGTTCTGAGCGCCTGGTAGCGGGGGGGGGGGCGATACCGGTGGGCGGCTGGTATAATGGTAGAGGGGGAGGCGTGGGGCCGGGCGGGCGTCTGGTAGCCGGGTGGTGGTGGTAGGAGCGGTGCGGCGGCAGTGGCGGTGGCGGCGTGTGGCAACCGAGCCTGGAAGTCATCTGAGGGACTTGACAAGACTGATGGATGACACCTCCAGTGATCCGTCATCCAGGGACGTGTGTCCACCTCCCCCGCCAGTCGCACACACGGGCACGCTGGATGAACACACACTCACCCTCGCTCGGGAGGCGCTTCAGGCCGCGCTCGCTTTTACTCGCGCTTCTAAGTGAACATGTGTGATAATGAGTTGTGCTAAGAGATCGCTGTCGGATCTCCCAGACGAGGAAATGGTCACGTCCGAAAGTGAAAGGAAAATGACAATAAAAGTGAGGAAAATGAGTGGTGAAAATGACTGGTTTAGGTTCTTGATGGCCAACCACGAGCAACTCAGGAGCATTTATCTCGTAAACAGTAAGTAATTGTTATCATTATTGTTATGTTGCATAAGCTTCCCCCCATTCTCCTCACTCCACTCCCTTTTACCTCTTCCCATCCACTTCCTCCTCTCCTCTTCCCCCTCCTCTCGTCTCCTCTCCTCTCCTCTCCTCTCCTCTCCTCTCCTCTCCTCTCCTCTCCTCTCGAACGCCCAGAGGGAGAGCAAGACCACATGTGTGTTGTCTCTTTAGTTTGTTCTGATCAAAGGGAATGAACCGAAAGAACTAAAAAGGTGGATGTGTGCTGTATATATCCACTAATTTAGGGGATCGAAAATATACTTTTTTTCGTCTCTTAACGCACGCGCACAAACACGAACAGCACACACACACACACACACACACACACACACACACACACACACACACACACACACACACACACACACACACACACACACACACACACACACAGTTGGTCAGAATAAGGGAAGTGGACGCCGGAATTCGGATATTTTCGCCAGTCGTTGAAGTGAAACCGTGAAGGTTTTTAACTGTGTCTCGATATCACGTCTTCTTGGGTTCATCACGAATCCCCCTTTTCTTATTCTTCCCTATCACTATGCCCTCTCTTTTCCTTGTTATATCCTCCTTTGTCAGTCTCCTCATGCGTCTGTAGCCTCCACTTCGTCACCCTCTCTCCTCCACCGTCGACATCAGCATCAGCAGAACTACCACTTTGTCCTTTTTTCTGTTTCTTCCTCGAGATTTTCGTCTGCATCGTTTCCCCCTTATTGTCCACTACTTCGTCCGTTTTGCTACCTTTCCGTACCTTTGCTGGTCTGATGCTGTTACTCCTCTTCCTCTGCTCTTTATTTTCATCTTCATTTTATTTCCTTGTCCTCACATTCTAATCCCTCCTTGTCTTGTTCTCATCTTTCTTCTCCTTCTCTCCTTTCTGTGTTTCATCTTGCTGTCTTCTTATGTACTTTTGGCACTATCATCCATTCGCAAGATATCGTTTGCTTGTTCGCATCTCCGACATTAAATCCCTTTTGTTAACATGCCTATAAACAGCGGCCTATATCAAAAAGTTCATTAGTACTTTTCCTCCGACTTATACCTCTTCATGGTCTTCCTTCATCACAGCCCCCCTCCTCCTCTTCCTCTTCCTCCTTTTTCTCCATCTGTGCCACATCCTCCTCCTCCTCCTCCTCCTCCTCCTCCTTCTCTATCTCTGCCACATTCTCCAGCAACTTTTCTGCACCCTACTCTTCCTTCTCTTCCTCCATTTCTACCGCATCTTCCTCTTCCTCCTGCTCCTCCATCTCCTCCAGCTTTTCCCGTTCCCCCTCCTCTTGCTCCTCCACCTTCGCCTCCGCCGCTCCCGACAACCACCGCTTGTGAACTAAATATACAAAAACCGCTGCAAATAGCGGTCATATAGCGACCACGTCACATTGTTGGGGCTCGCAGCACTATATATCACTATTATAACATCACGCTTTCCCAGGTGTTATTTTTCCTCCATTATTCTGGTGATGGGGCGATGGAGGGGCGTTCCCAAATATTTATGGAGGTTTTTACGATTCACACTTCAGGCCGACACGGACGAATGGGCGAATATTTCACCCACATTTCACCCCCTGGACCCTCGTTTTCAGAACCTTTTCCAGTTTTGTTTCGCACTATTCCCCTCGTTTCGGTTGCTAGGAGACATGGATGCGGTTTTTAACTTGAGATGAATTTGTTTATTAGTATTGTTATTATCTGTCTCTCTTTCCCATTTTACATTTTTCAGTTTTATACATGCATGTGCATGGCTGTGTGGGTCTGAGGTCTGCGGTGGAAACTGTGTGTTCGGAGGAAAAACGTGCACGCACACGCATGTGCATACACCCTCAAGTACGCCTCTACGTACACACACACACACACACACACACACACACACACACACACACACACACACACACACACACACACACACACACACACACACACACACACACACACACACACACACACACACAAACGTGCGGACTCACAGTGGGTACAGCAAGAACGGCATTTGAGTGTGAAAATTCCAGCAAAAATATCCCCTCAGATCCTACGAGTCCGAAGATAAAGTTCTGTTAAATTTATACATATTATTGTGGAAAGAAGTGAGGAGAGGCAGTAACGCTGAGGGAAGGAGTGGGGAGGAGGCGGCCTCTCGCGGGGAAGGAGAGGGGAAGGGCGAGGGGAGCAGGATTAAGGGGAGATAGGCGAGGGAGAGAGGGCGGGGACGGCGGGCGTCGGAGGGGGTGCGGGCGGGAGGGAGAGAGGAGGGGAAGTGATGGGGCGAAGAATGGGAGATCGGGTGGGGGTTGGGGAGGCTTTGGGGTCGCGGGGTTGGAGGAGAGGGGAAGGAGGGGCGCAGAGGCCCAAAGCCCTGTTATTGCATGTAATGCTGTTAATGGCCAGCCCATGAGGGGGGGACATGACGCCCACGCCCCTCTGACACGCCCACATGTCCTGAGCGTATTTCTTCGTCTCAGAATACTGTCGTGTTTTCCGGTCTGGGTTTCTGTTGATTGTAGCAAGAAAAACACAAATATGGAGGTTTTCCTTTTTTTAATGAAGATCAGGATGGTGACGAGTTATTGGTATGGTAATAACTATAACATGATGATATTGATTACAAATACTATAGAAAAAATAATACGAGTAATCATAGTGATCGTAATTTTGAAATTAACATGGCAATTTTGTATATATGCTAGGGATGATTAAGTCATCAAGCCATAATGAGAATAATGAGAAAATATAATAACATCAATATAGATAACATTAAGGATAATGAAGGCAGAGATAGAATAATCCGTGTTAGGAATACGTAGCATGATAACAAGGGTACAAAAGCTAAATAATTCTGACAAGCGGAATGACAAGGGCAGCGCCTTAAGAAAAGCTCAAATGCCCAAGTGCTGACAGTCGTCGCCACGAAAGACGAGGCGAGCGAGGCAACTGCTCGCTCGCCCCTGCTCATCCCTGACCTAAGGTGACCGGGAAGTTTGTCTGGCGGTTCCTTTGATGCGCAGCCGTGATTGACGGGTGATTGGCAGGTCAAACATCGGCATTGTTCCTCCCCTCTCTTGCACTTTCAAGCACGCTGGTCAACTTTTCAATTATGGAGCATAATTTTTTTTCTTCTTGTTTTCTCTCTCCATTTTCGGTTTTATTATTTTTATGATCTCTTGCGTGTAAGATTCGTCAAATGTATTTATATGAAATATATATTAACTACAGTGGGAAGAGTTCTTGAGTATTATGAGTTTCCACGTTTTGTTAAACAAGGCTAAAGAACGTATGGCATTTCCTCTTTGTCGTGTCCAGAGCGATCTTATTTGCACAGATGGAATCTTCTCCCAAAGAGCAATTCGTGACGCTTTCAGAATACCCCAAGTGGTGTGGAAGACAACAGTCCACTTTGTGCATAAAAATGACCTGCTTTTACCATTAAAGATATTATATATACGCATAGACCGGACATTATTGCCAGTTATACGCAACCCAGACTCAGGGAGACGTTAATGCGTGATAAATAGCGCGATCATTATGGATGTAAATATTTATTCCAGCAGCGAGAAATTCCCGGCGGAAATGGAGGTGTGATGTGAAATGATGTAATTCCATTCACTGAGAGAGAGATATTGTTGAGAATAGGTTAGCGAGTGGCGGTGTGTGTGCGAGAGGCTCCATCCTATTTTATTTTTATACTACAACCCGCGACGTATTTGTCTTCGGTAAAGGTAGAAGACGGCGTGTAGAATTCGGTGTTTGTGCCTGATGACGTGCACCTCTCAGGTCCCGAAGCACTTTACCCGAGGTG
>NC_051391.1:20125520-20130520 GCF_015228065.2 Penaeus monodon | reverse complement strand
AGAGGGTGAAAATACCCCGAGCGGAGGAAAAAGGTTAAGTTTGGCAACACTGTCCAGCATGGTGAGTTATGACGGTCATCAGGACGAAGTCGCGGGGAGGGATGGACACGGCTCAAGGCCCAGACAGAGACGAAGGATCCACGACCTCAAGCAGGAAATGGCCGGCGGGAGGCTCAACCTACGACAACAAAGTGGACCTGGGATGGACCTAAAATTGTGTGAAGCTCGCGGGGAGGAAGTTGGGCGACCTGGTTGATAAGTTGTCTTTGCTTCGACGATGCTGAAGCCAGCGGTCACGCCGGCTCGGAGGAAGCTCGTCACCGCCCGCGCGGAGCTTGCTCGACTCGCGATGCGTTATGGAGGCGGACGACAAGGTCGTCGTCAACAAGAAGTTGTTTCATTTGATTTTTTTATGCAAACGTTCTTTTATTTCATTGCCTATTTCAGTGTCCCTCTTTCATTATTTTAGATGAAATGACGCAAACTGTGGGACAGTCTCTGGGGAGGGAAGCCATTGCTTGGAGGTCCCTTGAGAGTGAAGGATCGAAGAGAGGTCTTGCCGTAGGATAACGTGGGAGGGGGAGGTTAACGAGGAAGGAAAGATGGAAACTGGAGAATAAAGAAAAGCGTCTTTTAGAAGCGGGGCGGGAGGAGAAAGGGGGCGGGGAGAAGGAGAGGCCAGGGCTAGGGACCGAGGGCGGCTGGACGGACAAGAGCTAAGGCACCTTTGAGTTATTGCGGTGATCAGGAGGAGTCGCGAGGAGAGATGGACAGCGCTGGCGGCCTGGACACTGATGGAGGGGTCGGGGGCGGCGATGGATAGAGGTAATCACGCCAAAACCAGAATGCACCAGGTTATACCGACGCAGAGGAAACGGCAGCCAGACCTCGGGGAACATAACGAAAATCAAAGGAAATCAAGAAGATGCTTGCAAGATTTTTTCTTCCGTTCTTTGTTGTATAAATTGCCTAAAATCTTCTATAACAATCTGCGTCAGAATACCATGGAGTGGATTTAGCAATAGTTATTTAGTTTGCAGCCTTTTCCTAAAAGTTTCTTTACCACTGTACTTGAAATACTGTAGTATGAATTCGTGGTTAAGTAATTTTCATTTGGGATAAGAATATGTTTAGCTGCATTTTATTAAAGATAACGCGAGGTCGTGACCCCGGATGAAAATCGTGGTCGCAGATAAGACAGAAAAGAACTGACAAATACGTAGCCAGATTTCAGCATTAACCTCATGTGCGTCTACATAACTGCGGTCAGCCACCATCTGCCTTACCACCTCATTACCGACCTGCGGACCAACTCGCCACATTTTATCTGCCACCGTTGAGCCCTGATAAATGAAGACGGATTAAGGAGAATAGATTGAAATTCCGGCCGAGAACAGATGTACCTCTCCTGTTCGAGTGTCCCCTGGGAACTATCTGGGGAAGCACTGCAGCACAGAAAACGGGCGCGAAGGAAACAAGGTCATTGAAAACCAAGTGAAGGAAGCTACTGATGGGTCTTTGGGGGTGAAGAAGGGCTGCTGAGGAGTGAGGGTGAGGGGTGAGGGAGGGGTGAGGAGGCGCGTAGAGTGTACGTTGGGGAAGAGAGGCGGCGTTGGTGGTGGTGGTGGGGGGAGGGGGGGGGGACTTGCGTGCACCGTAGCAAAAATGTCGCTACTTTATGTTGTGAAGTGGACCAAGTGGCTTTAAAAGTTTTGTCTACTTGAGAATTTTGTTTATTTTCAGAGTTCTTGTGGCAGAGAGACATTGTCACGACAGAGTGTCAGTAACTGCTGATGCTATGTTAGGCGGGGGAGGGGCGGGCGCTGATACTTCAGCCTCTGCCCCTCTATACCGCCCCCTCCCTCCTGCCTCCACCCCCCAGCGAGCAAGGAGCTTAGAAAAGGAATAACCCGAACAGACTCAGTTTAGGGACTGACTCTGATAGTCCTTATATAAACTCTACACACCTGCGGGGAACACTAACACTCGCGAGTAAAGTAGGAATGAAAACGTAATAAACAGGAAAGAAGGAAAGGGTAAATAGGAAGAGAGATTGGCATCGGAGTTACTCACATATAAATACGGAGAGCCGAGATAATATCAGGCGAGATGGAGAGAGTCTTGCGCGGGAGCCGAGAGCGATGGCGCGCGGGGAGACGGAGCTGCTGGAAGGAAAGGAGGAGGGAAGGTGGCGGAGAGAGCGAGAGTTGTGGCGGTAATAAACATGGCTCATAAACACTCGGGAGAGAGAGAGAGAACGCGAGCGAGCGAGCGAGAGAAAGACAGAGAGAAGAGAGAAGAGCGTGACTGAGAGAAAAACAGAGAGAAGGGAAAAGAAAGTGAATGAGTTCGAAGGACAGAAAGGGAGAAGCTAGGGTTGAAGAAAGGGAGAGGAAGAGTGGGGGGAGGGAGGAAGAAGACGATAGAAAGATATATAAATAAACACACACACACACACACACACACACACACACACACACACACACACACACACACACACACACACACACACACACACACACACACATACAGATAGATAGATAGATAGATAGAGAGACAAACAGACAGACAGACATGAAAGAGAGAGAGACAGAGAGACTGAGAGGGAAAGAGAGAGGGACAGAGAGAGAGACTGAGAGGGAAAAAGAGAGGGACAGAGAGACTGAGAGGGAAAGAGAGAGGGACACGCCGACATAGAAAACGAAAGCTCAGCGGTTGTTAGGAAATGGGATGTTTAGGTGTTGAGAATGAATGAGGGATGAGCGACACCGATAAACCGACGGGCGAAGGGAAATGGAAGCAATTGGGAAACAGAAGGCACTGCGTTCAAGAAATCGTTTAAAGCGAAATGGTGTCTAGTTCAGGGATTTAAGGCATCGATAGATTTACTTTCTGGGGAATAGACGGCGGACGCGAGTGAGGACAGGCGATGTGTGGGGGAGGGGGGGAGAGAGGGGAGGGGGTGGGGGCTCTGAAAAGCACCGAGAATTCAAGTTAGGGGAGGAGGGGGGGGTCAGAATGCGGAATGAAGGCTATCATCTCATAAAAATTACCGAGGTTGTGTTGTAATCATACGTTGTTGTGAGATTTAGTAAAAGAATAAAACGGGAAACGGAAGGAACGCAGACAGAGAAGGGTGAGCCGGAGGGAGGGTGAGGGAGGGGGCAAGGCAGCATGAGGTATCCTGGGGGGAGGGGGTGAAGCGAAGAGCGGGGGGCAAAGGAGGGAGCAGGAGTTGTGGTGGTAATAAAGATGGGCCATAAAGACTGACAGAGACGAGTCGTGGCCGTTACTCGAGGAACCCCGCATTGGCACACTCATATGTAATCATTACACCTGATGACACTCTGTCCCTCCTCATGCTGCTATGTCTTCCCGCTCCCGACTGCTTGATTTCTTGTTTTGTTTTCTTCATCTTCGCGTCGCCAGTCCAGCGAGTTCTTCTTCCTGTGGCGCTGGACTCGGGACGTGGACGTTGCTGTGTGATTTTGGCCTCTGTTCCAAAACATCAATAAAATCGGAGAGGGGGAAGCCTCTCCATTGACTGCGGCGAAGACGGCCGCCGCATCATTACTTTCCTGGTCACTCTTCTTCGCAGCTTCCATAGTTGTGTATTGATTTTAAACAAAAGTAAAAGAGCAAGTAATAATGTATTTGCAGTTTAGTGAGAGTGTATGTTATGTTTATTTTGTGTAGATATAATAAGATATTTCGGCTCAGTCGAAGCTCATACGTCTGTCTCATCAGTTATGTGATGTATATCAATAGTCGTTATGTATTTTTATGTGCACATCGATTCAAATTATGCTACATATAACAGGCTGATGTACACAGAGTGATGGCAGATGCATCACATTCCTTGCCGAGATGCGATACACAAAGCTAAGTGTCATACAGGGCGGAGCAAGACGGCAATTCCGGCAGTCAGCAGCTTATCTCAGGATCAGGGACGTCCCTGGCGAAGGTGTGGTCGCGTCGCCGACTCTTTGACGGGTGTGATGGCAGATGCAGCCGAGTGTGACAGTTGCATCGAACATGTGTACGACTTCGTGAGGTGGTGGTGGTGGTGCTGCATCCTGCGGCTGTCAGTTACGCCTCCTGTGCAACAAGCTTTGTTCGCTGCTGTTCTTTTCAGCCCCTTGATGAGCTTTGGGTACGAAAATAATTCAACAAACGACTGCAAAGTCTTCGTAATCATTCAGATATTGTTGGCATTTTACGAAGTGTCGGCTACGAGAAACCCTGCTTATCAGGGCTTTGGTCAGCATTATTGTGGGATTAACCGAAGACATTATCCGACTTGGTGAGTGTTGTTGATGGAACCTCTCATTCACAGGAGCTTAAGGCCAGCCACACCTGGCGGGCTCCACCTGGGCATGCGCAAACATCTATCATTAGAAGTTGAGTTACGTAACTTTTACTTTGTTTCTTTCTCTTGACTAGCTTTTCCCCCTTTGTTGTCTTAAGATGCCACTAGTCGTAGGTACCTGTAACCACAGTTGTGATCGTGACTTGCCTTGTTATTTCAAGGGACTTCAGCTGTATGAAATGTGTGTTTATAGCATGCTACAGATTCCCAGCAGGTACTAACGCCATGCAGACTGTACATGTACACTAATTACAGGAATGTTGTTTACCCTCCCTCCCCCACCCCGTTCAAACGCATATTTTGCCTTATTACGCGAAAGGGAGGATCCGTTAATGGCGCCCTCATCCGAATCTCAATACGTGCCTGGCATATAACGTTATGATTGTGTAATTATTAGTGTAACATCCTGACTCTCTAGTCAGTCACAGCTGCCATTTTACGACACTAGTAGAGAAAGTGTAAATAGACTCCACAGCAGGCTATCGCGAAGATCTTGATTCTTTGGGGAGAGCGCACACAAGTTTGCAAGAACGTCTTGTGTATTATATAATAGCAAGCGGTGGAACTTGTGGGCCATAATGAAGACGCAGAGGCTGTTTAGTCATAGATATAATTTTTTATTTGGATGATT
>NC_051391.1:20093020-20120520 GCF_015228065.2 Penaeus monodon | reverse complement strand
CTTAGAAACTCTATACAGCGCCCCCCTTTTCTGTCGCCCTTGTAGCTGGGTATGTAGCAGAGGGTATCTGTGTGATAATCTGCCTCCCCTTCTACCCCATCTACCCCTTTTCAGCCTCGCGCCTCTACACAAGGGTCTCAGGTAGACGATGCACGCTCCGATGAGTCTCGTAGGCCCAGAGAGGAAGGCCAGGCCGCCGGAGGATTTTTTGGCTGGTGCTGATATTTAGATTGTGTTCCTATGGTAGACGCAGTGCCGAGACTTATCCGCCTCACGAGGGTCACAACTCGCAGAACGTTTGGTATAGAGACGTCGATGCGGAGAACGCGGATATTTGTGACGATACAATAAAGTAAACGAACGCAAGACTTTGGTAGGACGACCTTGCTTGGCTGTCGGCTTGCGCGTTCACACTTGGCTTGAAGAGGCTGTTTATGTGACAGCCCGTCGGCCGGTCCAAGTCTGGGTCGCTCTTATAGCCTTCTTCAACTGCTAAAAATTCAATTTAGCTTTATAAATTGGGTTTTATCTGTATCGGGCATTAAAAAGATCTCGATTTATTACGTGGAATCTGACCTTAGGAAATATATATCAGTTCTTTCTTACGATGTTACTGGGGAATAACCGATCTTTTCAGCTAGATGTGTGATTCATTGATGTTCGTCCTTCAGAGGCCCCGCGTTAACGTTTTGCCCGAAAGATTCTGAAACGCATTTTGAAACCCATGAATAGTGGTCATTACAGGTCCTAATCCGCTAATCACTATCTAATATCAACACAAGCCACATGTAAAGGAATTCGGTCCCCTTTTCAGGTTTCTTTCGTCGATACTCACCTGTGTAGCTAATTCCACTGATTCATTTGGACTTCCCAGTCTTTCGCTTTGTGTAAAGTGTGAATCAGTAACCGTGCCGTAAGTTCCATGTTCACTATTATTCTGATATCGATGCCAGCGACTAAACACTGAACAGCAGGGAATGGTGCTGGAAATGAATATATTAATTATCTACTCCTCCAGCCCTTAGGAGGTCTCTGTACTAAACCTTTTTAGACAAAACCTTCACTTTTTTGGTGAAAAAGGAAATGTCGAAGTAGATTTTTTTTCTGGTGATGACGAATTACCTAAAGTTGGGATGTAGTTAGTGTGAAGAAATTTGAAAGAGCTTCGCTTGTTGTCATTGTCAGGTTTTACCGAAGTATGCAGATATATAAGTAAAATGTCGTGTAAGAACATTTTAAGAGCACATAAGGACTTTTTCGTTCCTACACTGAATAATTACTGATAGCATGAGTCTTGACGGTGTAAGTGTGAGGATAAGCACAGGTAGTGTGAGTGTGAGTGCGTGTAGGAGTGGGCGTGGCGGAGTGTCGGCGTGGCGGGCGCTGGCCGGATTAGCGAGGTCTGACCATAATGGCGGTGACGGGAGTATCAACCATTAAAAGCCTTTCAGCACTTGGGTGTTACGGGACTCAAAAAATCAGAGCTGCCAATGTCGAGGCGATTTTATGTGCTTGTTGTGTTCCCTGTAGATCGATGCGCTTCGAGGAGGAGGATGGTGCTTCGGGAGATAAGGACTGACTGTGCAAGGGAAAAAGTGGTTTATAGAATCGTGGTTCTGTTTAATCCCATGACGAGACGACCCCCCCCCCCTTCTCGCCCCACACACACCGAGATAGAGGTAAAAATCCTAAGTGCTTGACAACGCTGTCGGGGCCATAAAGCCGTGTGTGAGAAAGAAAGAGTACTCTTGTGGCCTCTTGTGTTCTCTTTGTGCGAGAGGGCGAGCTGTGCTCTGAACATTGTGTGCTGGAGGCGCAGTACACTCCTGGCCTCGGCCCGACCTGCCACCACTTCTGGATGTAATCAGTGGTACTTCCTCGCTCGCCCTGAAGCAAACGAATAGAAGTCTATAGTTCTAGGGAGATTTTTTTTTACTTTACTATTATACGTAGTAGAAAACTCTGTAATGTTCCCTTCCCCCCTTGTAACAGCCCCTGGCAATGAAGGGGACACCGCCACCATCACAAACCTTAGGGACACCCCTTCAAAGAGTAGTGCCCCCCCCCCCCCGACTGGTCGTCCTGTCCTATGCCTGTAACTTAATGCCTTCTCTGTTATCTCCTGAGGAAAGGTTCGGATCCCACCTTCTGCCGATGTGGATGTTGCCAAGTGCGTTAATTCAATTTTACAACTTCGTATATTTTTTCTATCCCATTTACACATTAAAATATTTTCCATTTTTTCAAGAAATATTTGGGTGGTCGAAGTTGAACAATAGACTTCAATCACGTAAACTGACAGTTGACAGAAATATAGCGATACCTGTGACAATAAGGACAGAAACGCCTCCGTCATCCCAAGCGACCCGGTGGACGACAGATTGTGAGTGAAAGAATCGACTCCGCCTCTCAGGGGATTCAATCCTATCTGACGCGGGCCGCTGATGCTCAGATTAGCTTGGATTTCTTCACCTATACTCTTACATTTTTTCTTCTGTCGAAAGCTTTCGTCTGACAACCCGTAATCAACGTGAAAAGAAAGTATTCGAACATTTGGTGTCGTTGTTTGAGAGACATTCCGATTGCTAAATGCACATACACGGGATTTGAAGCATATGGGACCTGAATTCCTGTCCAGGTGGTATATGCTTCAGTCCTCTTTTACTTTCTAAAAGCAGATTTAGCACCGCGATGAAAATAATCCGACTAGTTAGTGTTACAGCATTATTCACACTTGAAAATAGGCGGCTAAAATAGTCTTGTCTACAAATAGCAACATGGTGTTCGCTCTCCCTCCTCTTGCGGAGGGAAATTACTTTATACCAGCAACTTGCTTCCGCTAATAGCAACATGCAAGCCACCGGTAGAACAATGGAACTTGCAACATAATAAAATCTGATAACTGGTTTGGATATGCAATTTCATCTCTGCAACATGGCCTCCGTGTAGAAGTTTTCACGTGCCTGCCGTGGATTCAATTTTTCCTGGACATTCCGAGTCGCGGAGAACAAAAAGGGGGAAATGTATCCAAGACTCGCGGAGGTGTTAGGATGTATAATGAGGAGGGGGAGGGGGAAGGGGGAGGGAAATAGGAAAGGGAAGGAGAGGGAAAGGAAATTGAAGTCAAAAGGAATTCTGTTTTATCCCTTCTTCACCGTGTTTTATAACTACATATACAGTGAGGGTATGTTTTAAAATGTGCGTGATGCAAAGGAATATTTTAGGTTGTGTCTATGCGAGTAAGTCATTGAACACTAGATACAGTCTCCTTTTATTGGCAAAAATTTCCGTCGTTTCAGTTTTATTATTGTATTCTTTTGAACTCGGCAGTAAAACCATCCATTGTTGCAGACATTACAGTTTACGCAACTTGAATTTTACTCATCCCCATTGCGGCGCAGTTTTCAGTTAGTGCGTGTAAACTAAAAGGCAGAACTAATTTGAACAACCACGAATCACTGTAATGATAATCTTGAAAACCCGTAGCAATGTGTGAGGCAACTTCCTTAGCGTGGACGGCTTCCATAGTAGACACAAGGGCCATAACAACCTCAAATTACCGCTATTGCCACATTAGTCATGCACGAGTGGCCAAGGGTTGAGCGGGATCGGCGCGCTGTCGCTGGACACCTCTGCGACGCGCGGTGATCCCCCTGGCCGCTTCGCCTGGACTCTGATGGCTCTAAATAGCTGGCGAGGCAGGCCATGACCAGGGCCCGGGAGAATCTTGTCTCGCGAGACGTACTGGACTCTACTGAGCTGGTTTCTGCCGCCAAGAGCTGCCACGTACACCCTCTGTACACTTAAACAACCACGTGAATTCCTGCCACTCACACAGCAATCCTCGTGCCCTTCACCACAAGACCACTCCACCACCACACCGAGACCCCTCCACCACCACCACCACCAACCACGCACCAACACACCACAGCACACCCGGACATGCACTGGTGACCACGGGGCTCGCGGGTGTCAGTGTCGAGGTCTCCGGAATGTTATCAAAGCTCCAGGTCCAGCCCGGTCCGCTCCACAGCCACGGTATATGACTCGAGCTTTCTGTCTGTACCATAAAACCTCCTCTGGAGCTTCTCTAATTTCTGTACCATTTCCAAGTCATGTTAGAAGAAAATTACCTCTAGAAGAGACGGGATTTTTTTTAGGGGAGAGAGGAGGGGTGATTATTTTTTGAGTTAGATTTAGAGGTAAGTTTTTCAGCAAGGCGTGGTTGGAGGGCTCACAGGGAACGAGTGTGACGTTGCAGTTTTCCCTGGGCCTGTAGTGTACTTGTCGTGTGTCGTAATTAAAGTGCGCGTCACGAATTTACTCAGGCGGGGTTCACTCGTGTCATTTGCAACTATGGCAGGTTCCATTGACCCCGGGTGAGAGTGTGTCTGTAACACCACTTCCCTCAGGGGAGAGGACGATTGAGTGCGCTCTCCATTCCCCCGGGGAAAGTCTTGTTTGCGGGTGCTCGACTGCGTTTGATTGGGCAAGCGGATAAATGTGTGTAGTCAAGACCGCTTGATCAGCTATTCCCCCGTGGCTTTCCTACACCAGGGTTCAAGGCCTTTAAGCCATCGAGTCCCACAGGGGAAAGTGCAAAGGGTGAGCGAGTGGCCGCACCTAGATTCCCAGTTCCTTATTTATTTACCCCTTTAGGAGAAGTGATTAATCAAGCTGAAGTAGGAGATGTGTAGTGATTTCTTGAAGCTCTGTTTGAAGATGTATGTTTAATTCTAAAGTCCAGGACGGGCAAACATCTTCAGTTGCTTGAATAAGATAATATCATTTTCTTCCAGGCGAATTATTGCGGTGATGACGTAATTCATCAGGCAGGAAGACTGTTCTTTGAAGGCTGCAAGTAAGATATCGAGTAAAAAAAGAAGAAAAGAGAGAGAAATATGAGGAGAATTTTTTAAAGGACATTTAATCTGGTGTCACATCCAACAAGATGTTCACTGCCTACATTCTAAGAAAGAATAAAAGGAAGAAGACGAAGAAAAATGAGAAGAAGGAGACGAAGAGACAAAAAAGAGAAGAAAAAAATTAAACTCCTGTCAAAGCCGCCAAGATTTCCTCTTCCCACACTCCCAAGAAAAGCCAGTCGTCTTAGGTTTGTTTCGCCGGAGAGTTTAACATATTACGACCCCCTGCATTTAATGAACAGCCTTTGACTACGAGGGAACAGAGTCGCCTTTTTTGTATGTAGAGTGCAATTTGAAGTTTGTGAACCGTGGGAAGGTGGAGATAGTGTAGTTTAAGCATTATGTTGCCTAGCAGGGTATGTGGTGTGGGGAACTACTGGCAGGCTGTTATGTGGCTCCCTGCTGACTTTATGGGACAACTTGGTTCATGGGGCGGGGATATGTCCAGGCTAGAGTAGGAGGAGGGGGGGGGGGTAAGAAGTAATAATAAGAAGTGGCTTGGTGGTTTGAAGAAACGAGAGAAGGAAAGACACAAAGTGAGCGGAGGAGGCAAATGCATAACCTACATAAACGTGTAAGAAGAAGAAGGCAGACAGAAGAAGGATATTTGTGAATATGAATGATTATACCAAAGGACATCTGATGTGCAATCTCCTTGTTGCAAAATCTGCTCATATGTTTGCGTTGTGTATTCAACGTCAGCCTCGGGGAACATTGGCTACAAACATTTGCCCGAACAGCGCGACCTCAGACACATGGCAGGGCGGCACACCCGCCTCGGCCTTACCAGCAAGAAGATCCCCCTCACCCGCGGCCTCCTTCTCATCACCAGCAAGACGTCACCGGCGGCAACAAGTGACATTTGGTCGTGTCCTCGGCGGCGACGGGCGAGGCAGCCCCTCCATGACGAACGCTCCGGGAAGTGCCTCGGCCCCCCATCGCGCATGCGCCTTGCACTCGCTGACGACATGATCTGCTTGCGAATGCCATTATAAAATTGAAAACACTGCTGTGTCTGTATGCAGGACATTGTTTATGCGCAGCCAGGTAGTGTTGTATGACGAATGGCATGTGACATGTTTTGTTTATTCATCACGAAAGAGTGGAAGAGAGAGCGAAAGAGAGAGGGAGTGTGGAAGGGAAGGGCGGCAATGTTTACGCAGTGAACAAGTGCATTGTCGTACACACACCGAGCAATGTACGAGTCATGGTGTGGCAAAGCCTCGTGGCCAGGTGTGCAACGTACACCTTGCCTGTCATTACCATCTACTGCTTAACACCTCGAGCACACACGGGCAGGAGGTGCGGAGGAGCGACCGCAATGGGTTGTGCTCGTCACCTGTCGTGGCTGGATAATTGCGCCGGGCACATCATAATAGCAAGTCCATCACAGGGCGAGTGATTGCCGCAAATGGCAGTGACATTACTTGAAGGGAACCTTGATAACGCGATTCCCTCCGGCCTCTGCCTCGGCCGCCATTCCTGAGATGATGATCATCGCCTGGCGGAACCAGGTGCAACTTGCCTTATCTAATCCCCTTATCTAATCCCCCTAATCGTCTTTGACTATTTTAGAGTCAAAGACGGAGCGATGCATTGTAGGGACTAATGTATTTTGATTCAATGAGATAATATTTTATTTATAAAGTTCAGATATAAGATAGTGTGTGATATCCACAGTCGTTAGAACTCCCTCTTGATACTTTTACCCAAAGTTCAGGGTAAGATTACACATTTTTCCGATACTAAAAGAAAAAAAAATCATATGGGCCTCACCGTCGTCATTTTCAAAACTTTTTGTCCCTTGAAAAAATTCAAGAGACCGAGCTCTAACAACTGATAAAAATAAGGGTATAGGAAAAGAGTTCTCCAAAATAGCGAGGATCTTGTGCAAAAGTTGGTGGCGCGACGACCAAAATGTGTGTGTGGCTGTCTAGTGTTGACTTACGTAAGGTCACCCGGGGATCTAGCCCGCGTCGTCCCTGGAATGATGGATTGAAAGTGGACAACGATGGATGTAGCCACCGTATCCCCTGGCTGTGACTTCGACTTCGGCTTAGCCTCCTTGTTTCGCCACGAACGCGGGTGTGTTTTTCATGCCTGTCCTTTTATAATGCTACTATATGCATGTGCACCGTTCACAGTGAAAGGAAGACGTATTTTCGTGGCGCAAATCTTTTCAGTTGGGGGAATGCGGATGTTCGGGTGCTAAACACTGAAGTCGTGGCCAGCGTCAAGTGTCCGTCAGTGCAGGATGGATCGGTCTCCCATGTCATTGGTGAAAATCTAATGATGATGAAACGCCGCCTGCATCCAACTAAAACGTTTAAAGGGAGGAAAATAGTGCGAGGCTAATTTTTGCTGGTGGTTTTCTATGTAGCATCCTTAATAAAGAACGATCTACGGACTGACATGTTTTAATTACAACTCTCGGAGAGATTTACACCAATGCCCACGCAAGACGGCGAAACTGTATCCGGACCTCTGAGGTGCTGTGGCGGTCTGACTTTCCCTCGCTTTGTAAACAAGTGCTTGCAGATACCACCGCAAGCACTAAAATCATCGCTATAAAGTTGACAAACCTTTGGACTTTCCCAACGAAAGAAATACTGACAAGGAGGAAGTTATTTTTAAAGTGACTCCCTGATCCATTTTCTTCGTGATTTGCGAGGGTGACATCTGGTGGCGAGGAAGGTAACTAGTGCCACACCCAGGGCGCGGGAAAGTGAGGGTGGGTGTGGGCGGGAATGCAAACAAACATGGCGAGGGGGGTGTATCAGATGAATAGGTCGGGGCCTGACAATGCTATGCGTTACCAGTGCGCTGAGGGCGGAGTCTTTTGTGCAGATGATGTGACGGATCACCTCCACGTCACTGAGCAAATGGTGTCATGCCACGATCACTTTCGTTAAGTAATAAAGAAAAAACGATCTTGCTCTGGATCTAGAAGGGTTTCGCGAATTTTACTTCAAAAAAGATTGTAACAGCATGTTTTTATATTCGTTTTACGCATCAATCAGTTATGTGCAGACAAACCTCACGTTGACCAATCTCAACGAGGGCAGTCCCCCCCCCCCTCATCCTACCCTGTATCCTCCGCATCCTAATCCCTACCCCGCCCTTAGCTCGGCCTCACCCCCGCGCTCCCTACTCCCGCTGTGACGTGACTGTCAGAAGGTGACATGACAAATGGAGTATCCGTGATTCATGTCGACACAGTGGCTGACGAAGCGACTGTATCTAAGCCGGACTTGTGAGATGGTGTGTGAGGGAGGGGGAGGGAGGGAGGGAGGGAGGGTAACGGTTAGACGTTATTTGCTTCATCGTTAAGTTAATGTTCCGTTTCGCCTGACTGAGTCTTCCTCAGACTTTTTTCTCTCTCGTTGAGTTGTGTGTCGAATTGTTTTTGGTCGTGTGCCTTTTTATGCTGCAAATTATTCCGTTAATTTGTTTGATTTAGAACAAGTACCCAAAACTAATGTTTGGATTCCTCCTTTCAAATAAAAACGTTGAATGAGAAAAAGGTTCCCAGTGTAAAAGACCCGCTGTATATATATCCACAGGCTGCATCACTATTTATAGCTGTGGACATTGTTATAACGTTTATGAGTCCATTCTTTACGCAGATGTGGACAAGCATGTAGCTCTGTTGATAACTGCATTGGTATCACCTGTTGTCTTGTCAGCTCGTCACGTCGTTGCCCATTTGGCGCTGCGGCCGCCCTCTGCAGCGGCGTCGCCCGCAGGACAGCCGCCCGCGCCCCCGCCCGCGCCCCGCCCGCCGCGTGCATCACCGTTCGTCATCGCCTTTGCTCGCGTTGCGGGAATGCCGCTGGCTCGCTCGCCTCCCTACACAGCCGTCGCAACTCACGCTTGATTAGTACCAGTAATGACCTCATCAGGCCAGTAAGTAATGGCCGCCATCAACACCAACATCACTGAGTCATCACCATCTCATCAACACCAATGCGCCATTGCACTTGGCGGTTCGAGGATGCTAAGTGTGGGCGCTAACCGGCGCTGGTTTATCTTCCTCTATTTACTTGTTATCGCCCTTATGTCGTTGTTACAAATATCTTACCGCCGAAATCAGAGCGCTGTTAACACCAGCATCCTTTTACGCTACCTGACTGTCATCACGAGCGAATCATCATCATCACTGCCGTTGTGTCATCACCCGGGCCGCCGACAGGGTGCAAGTCCATGTAGTGTAGTCACATCGTCTTAGCGTAATGAACCGCAGTTTATATTCCGCTATGCATCACTTGTAATGTTATGTAATTATTTACTGTCGGGGCATTCAGGGTTGGAATGGCCGCGTTTTGTCCGCGTCACAGTCGGCTTACAGCGCTGGCTTGGTATCCGCCACGCACAGAGCGCCGCCCGCCGCTTCTCCTCGAACGCCTCACGCGCCCACCCACTTCAGGACCTTCGCCCGTTCCCGCGCCGCCCTCGCCTGTGCCCACTGCTTATCATCCTCAGCCTCTGTGCCCATGTCTGGCCGCTCTGCCTTTTATCGCCACAGAGCAGTTTTCATCAGCCATGTTTTTATATTTTGTTCCATTACGTTCATCACCCGCGGTACATGTTTTTCACTACATTTAGCCTTCCCAGACACCGAAAACCATGGCTGCTTTTCCTGACCACCTCATCACCATTCATCACTTCTTATCAGTGCTCATAACCCACCTCATCTTAGTGAATCACCCCTCATTACCACTCATCATCTTCCTCCATGGCCCCTCATCACCTCACACCTTACGACAGTCACCACCAGAGAGTAATATCTATTGCGCTTTGTCCTCGTGGTGACCCTGTCCTCCCCTCCCCCTCTCCCCTTCCTTCATGCACCTGTGAAGGCATTCTTTCTGTTGCGGGCAACAGGGTCTGCCTGTCTGTAGTGCGTGGATGTATACACAGAATTAAATGTACCATTTCTTCATCCAATTCGAACAACGTCTATGTGCTCCTACTCGCTACAAATCACTCACGCTACAGCCGGGCGTCAACCAACTACAGGAGCGACCCTCCCTCCTCCTCGCCGCCCGTGCCTACGATACGAGCAGCGCGAGCATGGCCGAGTACACTCTCCGCTACGTCTAATTCACGCTATTCATTATTATGATGGCTGGGGATTTACGGACAGTAAATTCCAGGCAAGAATGAAATTATAGTTGATGTATGCGGGGCGAGAGTAGTCGTCATAAATACGTGTTATTCATCGCGAGCCTTCCCGTCGTCCGCACACACAAGCGCTTACGTTCGCGCCGCGCCGGCTCGCCGAGTGATGGACTGGCGAGGTTTTGAAATGTTCCTCATCAAAATTAACTGATCTTTGGGAATTATCGTAGCGTCCATAGTCGGCCATGATGGGGCGCAATGTGAGGCCATTACCGCTGATGAGGTCCGGCTGCGCGCGTGTGTAAGGCCTATGGCAAGAGGACTTCGTATATTTGTTGGTGTTGTCGGGGGCAGTGTCTGCGACGGCGGTGCTCTTCCCCGGCGCTGGACGAATGGCGTGAGCCTCTGTCTTCTGAAGAGGGATAGTGTAATAATTACCATATTTATTGATCTGTATTCAATATCGGTATGGAAATATACACAGCTGGTCCAGTGCATATACAGTTTCACTTTTATCTTCAGAACTCGCCGCCGTTAGCACGCATCTGGTCTCAAAAAAGAGGGAAAAAAATCAAACAAGTATAGCTGCATTGATGCACTTCGCCAGCTGTTAGTCATGGTTCATTGCGCTGAGGGGTGGGCTGGGTTGGGGGGGAGGGGGTAGAGATGAGATGCATAGGCTCATTAATATCTACTACCTCACCCTCGCCATCCTCCCCCCCCCCATCCCCTTTTCCAGGCGGAACATGGCTACACTCATTCAAGTATGAGTGCTGTTTTGTGAATGTGTAATCAGAGCTCGCCTTCGCTCACCTACTCATCTACATATTCCTCGCTTCGGGCTTTTCGCGTCTTGTCTTTTTAATACTTGCGTTGACGGAGTCGCACCCTAGCCTGTGTCCATATATAAGTGCATGATTCGTTTAATTATTTTGCTTTATCCATTTACACTTGTGCCAGCCCTTGTCTGTTTATATACACAGAGGTGTGTGTGTGTGTGTGTGTGTGTGTGTGTGTGTGTGTGTGTGTGTGTGTGAGTGTGAGTGTGTGTGTGTGTGTGTGTGTGTGTGTGTGTGTGTGTGTGTGTGTGTGTGTGTGTGTGTGTGTGTGTGTGTGTGTGTGTGTGTGTGTGTGTGTGTGATTATTTATGTACTCTTTGTATGTACATATATAAGTATATATACATAAATACATATATACATATACAATATACATATACATATAAATATACATACGTTCATCCATACATACATACACACATACATACATACATACATACATACACACACATACATACATACACATAAATACACATATACGTACACGCACACATACGCACGCACACACACACACACACACACACACACACACACACACACACACACACACACACACACACACACACACACACACACACACACACACACACACACACACACACACACACACGTAAAGATACAGACTCAATCGCAAATATACTTTCAACAATTTAACAAGTGGTTTTTACATGAGGAAAAGTTCATATTTTCAGTGTAGTCTAATGTGGTGGGAAATTTCCTTGACATTGTCATGGAAAAATACAGTCCACTGAAGCAGAGCCTGTTTCTGCGCGACTCCTGTTTGGGTCTTCAAAGGCGGAACAGGCAAAGCGAAGAATCTCTAGGCCTATGGAGGGGATCCTTGGCTGTTTTCGACTGGTTTGCTGAACGTGAGCGGCGCTTTAGGTGCAGCGGGCGGGCCCCGGGTGCGCGGGAGGCGCTGCCGGGGTCCGATGGCGCAGGAAGTGGCGGAGATCGAGAATCTGTCGAAGGTCAGCGCTAAATATATCTGCGCGTTCAGTGTCATTCCATTTAATGATGTTGCTGATTGATCCCTCCAATTCGCTTTTTGTTTGTGCACGGTTCCTCTGACGTGGATTTAGCGTTGCTTAGACGGAGCGTTGTGAATTGTGTTTGTGATTTGTTAGCTTGGTTTGGCATTTCCTAGCGAAGGGAAGGCTGAAGGGTATTAATCATTATTATTGCACTGTACCGATGTGCTCATTTTCTTTTCGTGCGTGTTTGCCATGTGTCACTGTCCATGACAGCCGCGGCGGGTCTTCGTCGTTTTTGTGGAGACTCGCAGGGAAGGACTGGACTCAGTGAATTCCTCTTTAAGAAGCTCTCCTGGAGTGTAAGGATGGCTGGCCCGAGGACGCTGTGTCTCGCGTCTGAAGGCAGACGGTCAAGTACGCCATTCAGTTTTCCGTTCTTGAATAGATCTGTCCCCTCCCACCCCTTCCCTTGCCACTCCCCTTCTTCCTTCAATCTCGCCCCTCCCTCTTTGCCCACGCCCCCTCCCACTGGGACTCCCCACTCGGATATTACCCTCGTTAGTCGCATTTTAACAGATCCTTTCAAAACCTCAGATTAATGACAGTTAATGAACCCAACTGATGAGGTTGCGTCCCCTCCCCCTCCCCCTCCCCCTTCTCTCCGTCTCATGACCATATAAGTGGCTCCTGATTATAGAATCTATCAGGGATGCACATCATTTATCCCAATCCATTCTCGGCGATTTTTAGTTACGTATATAATTCCTTTGCGGAGTCCGGATTCTTTATAAATGTATTTTTTATTCCATTTGACTTTATTGTTCTTCTACTGATACCGGAATGGGCGTGTGTGTGCGAGAGCCCATAGAGGGGCAACTAAGGCTTTATGGCAGCGTAGTAGATGCCTGATAGATTGTCGAGTTTTATTCTGGGCTTTTATTGGTTTTTATATCTGGGTTCTCGCGTTATTGTCGCGGGGCTCAGCTATGGATTTTTTTATATAGCTGTATATGAGATTTTTACATTCGTATGTCCATTTCTGTCAAAAAACGGAGAAAGTGCATAGTGTTTTGGAAGTGTCCGGCCTAAAGCGCGGTTTTATTAAATCATATGCTTATGGCGCTCGAGGTCATTCTGCGTCACATCGCCTGACGCACGGAGATAACGCGGCCGAGTTTACGACGCCACCACGAGGCCGCGGCCATTTACAACTACCGTGTGTCCCCGGGTAATCATGTACACATTTTATCAGTCGTGACAACACGTACCATTTTGGCTGATATATTCAAGTGCCGATGTGTAATTCATCCATTTTTTCAAGCTTCGAATTTTGAGGTTATTGGGCTGTGACTTGCGAGTCGGGGTTGCCGCCGAGGCCGTGCTTCTAGACGTCGAGAAAGCTTTTCCCTTTGTCTGGCCGCGGCCGCGTCGTGACGGAACTTATCAGCTGGGTGTCATATGCCTGTCATATAAGTGTCGAGCGGCGTTCATATAAGGCACCTCCGTGTGTGACCCTGATAGACCGCTGCCACGAGGACCTCCGCGTGGAAATCGCGACCGAAGGATGATGGTATATCGACGTATGTCGCATACGAGTCGGTCCTTCGCCATGCGACCGGATTGGCGATCGAAAAAGGAAGGTGGGAGGGACAGAATAAGTGTCCCGGGTTGACTTGCTCTTCCACTTAACCGATATATATAATATATATATATATATATATATATATATATATATATATATATATATATATATATATGCATACATACATACATACATACATACATACATACATACATACATACATATGCATATCTGTGTATGTGTGTGTGTGTGTGTGTGTATTTACATAGACATGGATATATAGATAGATAAATATATAAATAGATACAGAGGCGAAAAGTGTTGTACGGTACATACATAGAGAAAGAGAGAGAGAGAGAGAGAGAGAGAGAGAGAGAGAGAGAGAGAGAGAGAGAGAGAGAGAGAGAGAGAGAGAAGAGAGAGAGAGAGAGAGAGAGATACATACATACATACATACATACATACATACATACATACATACATACATACATACATACATATACATAAACATTTGCATTCATGGCAAGGAAGCTGCCATCAGAGTGTCAGAGTTTATTAACTGTAAACTTTGACATTCTTATTTAGTCTTTATAAAGTTTAGTCTTTATTAGTTCACTTTTATAAAAGACTAAACGACGCAGCCTTCAGTCAGGTGGTCAGTAGTGTAGCATTAAGATAGCAAGATAGTTGAGCATTCCCGGGTAAGAGGAAGGTTCTCGTGCATAATGCCCCTACGGCCGAATATACGGCATTTTTTACATATTTCAAGTGATATGCTAATCCATGCCTTTTTTTCTCTCTCCTCAGGTAAGTCACGTCGCCTTCACTTGGTATCAGCGACAGTCAGAGTTGGCGCTCAGTAAGTGTTTTCCTCTTCCATTTTTATCTGTTTTTGCTCTCTTAGTCCCCGTTTACCTCCTCAAGCGAGGTGGCTGTCATCTGGATGCCCCGTCGGTCGGTGCCGGCGGGTCGGCGAGTCGTCATTGATATCATGCTCATGTAGGCGACTTCCTGTCGATAGAAAATCAGGGGCGGGTCTTTTGCGTGTATTTCGGTTCTTGTGTACCAAGTGACTTTTTTGCATCGCAGCAGCTCTTCCGGTACTCTAAATTGCTAGATTAAGAAACTTGGAACAATCAAGAAAACGTCTGAGCGCCTCTTCCTTGACCTCCGTCTTGCCGCCTCCTCCAGCGCCCCGTCCTCTCGCCTTCCCCGCCCACTCGCCCGCGTCGCCCGCCCTCTGTTATTTCGTCAATGGCTCTTAATGGACATCACTTAGCACCCTGGTATCTCCGGTGACACATCAAGGAGCCAGCGCCCCCGCCTCTGATTGACGCCTGCCAAGGTGACGCGACAGAAAAAAGAGGTGAGACGGAGGTGGAAGTGCCTCTCGGATGCGGATTCGGTCGCCAGGGGCAACGCGCCTCTTCTTGGCGGGCGTCGCGTTACAATGAATTTCTAAACATTATCCTGAAAACACGTTGAGAATAACTGCACAAGGGAATAAACTCTGACAGTTAATCACTGGCCTCCCCGTCACAGTGACAATACATATGCGTGTAGATATATATGTGTGTGTGTGTGTGTGTGTGTGTGTGTGTGTGTGTGTGTGTGTGTGTGTGTGTGTGTGTGTGTGTGTGTGTGTGTGTGTGTGCGCGCGTGTGTGCGTGCGTGTGTATGTGTGTATGTATGTATGTATGTAGGTAGGTAGGTTGGTAGGTAGGTAGTTATCATTATCACGTCGTCTGATAATGATTTACTAATTCTCAAAAGGTACGTCTTATTTCTGGGATGTTTTAGGACTTAGCTGTGAGCATCGGTTGCAGGAATGGGCGCGAGGACCTGCGCAGTGGCCCCCCCCCCATCCACCCACGCCCACTCCCTCGCCCCGCCCCCAATCCTCCTTTCGTGGGCTCCCCAGATATCCAGAACCTGAAGTTGAAGGGTGAATTGCACTTTCCATTGTCTTTATATGAAGTTTCTAATTTTTCATGGTCTTCGATTATCATGTCAGTTGTCAGATAGGTGATGAGTTTGCAGAGAAGCGAAGGAATAGGATACTTGTGTGCGTATGTGTGTGTCTGTGTGTGTACCCGTGTGTGCGTGTGGAGTGGAGAGGTGTTAGGGAGGGGGTTGGTCTCGGCCGTAAGTACCCGTCAATAATGGGAATATAATCAAGGTAATATGCAGGTGGACGCATTAGCGGGGGTGACACACAGAGAGAAAAATGTAACCATCCAGCCCCGTTACATATTATTCCATTAGAGACACATGCTAGTGGCTATAAAAGTCGGTCCGGGGCAGTTTATAGAGCCCAGTCGACCACACCATTTCTAACTTACATGGATGACAATTTTTACCCGCGGTTCTATCTTGCTTTATAGATCCGGCGGGACGTTTTTCTAGCGTACATTCTAGTGGTGGATTCTTGGCCGTCGATACTGGACCGTTCGGGCAAGTGAATCCGGATTTAGGATTGTCTGAGTTGTGCTTTGCGCATCGCGATGCTCCTCTTGCGTTCACCCGGGCCGGCGTGGGCTCTGTGCCTCGCTCTGCCCGAAGATGGAAGGAGGGAGGAAGAAAAGGAGAAAAGAGGGGCGCCCGATGAAAAGGAACTGCAAGGGAAGGAAAAAAGGAAAGTGGTTCGGGATACATTGACAACAAAAATTATGCATTTTCTGTAGTATTTCATATGAGCTGATACTATGTTTGTACCGCGATCATTTTTTATTTATTATAAAAGCTATGTAAAAAATAAATTCCTATTGAGATGATACCGGTTTGGGTAATCGAAGCTTTGTATCACCTTCCATTGTACACGCGACCTTTGACCCCACTTAATGCAGCCGCTTATTGGAGTAATATTTAAAACTCACTGTCTCTATCGTATCTGTTAGATGGAATTTAGAAGAAACAGGATGTAACATTGCTTGTCTATTCGATTCTGGCTAGATCGACACATGCAACTAACATCCTTTTTCCCACACACACATACATATAAACACACGCACACATACATACATACATTCATACATACATACATACATACATACATACATACATACATACATACATACATACATTATATTTATATATATATATATATATATATATATATATATATATATATATATACACACACACATACACACACACACACGCATGCACATATATACATGCGTGTGCGTAGGTGTGTGTGTTTGCGTGCGTGCGTGCGTGTTTGTACTGCATAATATATACACCTATAAATGTTGAAAGTCACTTGTGTACATTTTTCTGTAATAGATAAGTATTGTTATTAGTAACGCTTCGCTATGACACTTCCTTCATAGAGGAATTGATTCTAAGATTCATGCTCAGATTTTGTCCCCTGAAGGGTGAGGCAGAAGGCGGCCGCCCTTACGTTTCATGTCGGTGTCCGCCGCGTCCCTCGGCGTCGTCCGGCCTCGTCCCCGTCGGGCCAGGTCCTCCTCCAGCACCCCCGCGCGCCCCGGCCGCCCGTGCAGCGCGTCCGACCTCCTCTGAACCCTATCAGCGTCTCAGGGTGTGAACTTGCTCTCAGCGCCCTCCTCTATCACGTGCATCATCTCGAGGATTGACTTGATCCTTGGAGCCCCTTTGACTCCAGCGGAACGCATTGGGTCATTCCCTCTTATACCCTTCCGACTCGCCTCTCTGGAAATCTCTGGATCTGCTCTTCGAATACGGGTCTCTTCGTGTTAATAATTAAATCTTGGTCATGGAAGGTTGGCTGCAACGCCTTCTGCCTTCCTTTCCACAGAAGCCAACTGGATCTGTAGATCCCCCTCCCTTAGTACCCCCCCCCCCCTTTGCTCCCCGCAGATCCTTCGGCGTCTCCCTAGAAAGCCTCTCCTCCTGAGGTCCCGCAAAGATTCTTCACATACTCCTCCCGTCTCCACGACTCTCATTGGTCGCCCTCGCCGGTCGCCCCGCTCTCCTCCCGCGCCATCGAGCCCTCCCTGTCCTTCCCCCTCACTTCTCCATTCCAAGACAATCCCCCCTCACGCCATCTCCTCCTCTTCCTTCCAACAAAATCCCCGCCTGCCGTCCAAGGCCCCATACCCCTTCTCTTCCTCCTCCTCCCCATCCTCCTCCTCCTCCTCCTCCTGCTCCTCCTCCTCCTCCCCCTCCCCCTTCGACCCTCCCCCGGTCCTCTCCTCCCCCTCATGCCCAGCTACTTTTCCTCCTCCTCCTCTTCCCCCCTCTCCTCCCCGTTCGTCCTCCCCGTCTCCCCCTCCCCCCGCCGCAGTATCTCACTCGTCCCTGTCATTTACAGTCTCGGGTCTTACTAATCTAAATCCAAATGCATTCAAGCCTTAACAATCCCGGTGGGTCATAAAACGAAGCTCATTTGGAGGCGGCCGGTCACGCTTGCGATCCGTGTGTGATATAAACTAGATAGATATAGGATAGCGCCAGATGTAAAAGTGATATTAAGCTGATATACCGACGACACCTCTGATTGACACTTCTTGTAAGACTGGGGTCCAGGCATCCTGGGGGAAAAAAGTTGATGGTCGGGCCTCAGGTGGTGGATAGAATTTTTATTGCCGATCCATAAAATGATAAAAATGATGAAGAAATCTCGGGCGGGTGAGTATATCTGATATAACTGCTCGTAGCACCGGCGCTCTGAAGAATGGCTGCCTCTTGTCAGACACATTCCCACGGCGGACGCGAGATGCAGCCTTCCATAGAAATGCTATAAAGTCGGATTTATGACGAGGTCGCTATCTTACCAAAATCTTCTTACGACGAAAAGCATCTGGATTTAACAGTCCCTTCAAAGGTGTGAATAAGCGCGGTCTCTCTCTCTCTCTCTCTCTCTCTCTCTCTCTCTCTCTCTCTCTCTCTCTCTCTCTCTCTCTCTCTCTCTCTCTCTCTCTCTCTCTCTCTTCCTTGTCGTCTAGCATCATGTTCCAGGTAGAGACTGGACAAGGAACCTTTCTTTCACGAATTAGATAATGTTGTCGGAGATTCTAAGGCTTGTCGGCCGTCGTGGATTCGTCTCTTAGTCATTCCTCCTATTGAAATCCCCGGAGTCATGTCGGCGCGACGCTGTTCCCCGTCCTTAAAAAAAGTGTTCGTTTTTCTTTTGTTCGTTTCGTCTCTTCGATCACCACGTCGGCGCTTTGATACGCGGCGCTCGACTTGTCTCCGCTGCGGCATGTGGCTGTTCCTACGGGGAAGCATTTCGCGAACTCGAGGGCGCTCTGAGTGCGACCGGACTCTCTTCTCTGCGATCGTCCGGAACGCTCGCGAACGAATCAAATTGGTAAGGCTGAGGCAGTGTGGACAAATATGTCACGCCGCTTTAAGACTGTCACAAGGCATCGTCTGAGATTACGATAGCGACGGTCCTGTGGACTGTGTGTGTGTGTGTGGTGTGTGTGTGTGTGTGTGTGTGTGTGTGTGTGTGTGTGTGTGTGTGTGAGAGTCTGTGTGTGTTAACAAATGTGTGTGTGTGTGTGTGTGTGTGTGTGTGTGTGTGTGTGTGTGTGTGTGTGTGTGTGTGTGTGTGTGTGTGTGTGTGTGTGTGTGTGTGTGTGTGGGTGTGTGTGAGAGAGAGAGAGAGAGAGAGAGAGAGAGAGAGAGAGAGAGAGAGAGAGTGCATGTATTATAAGAACGCTTTTAACCTGTGCACCTCCCAGCAGGAAAGCCATTGACGTGTGTACTGCCGATACCGAGTAATGAGTACCACGATATCAACTTTTAGGGACTCCCATATCGGCATTATCGGCGGCCCGAGGATGCCATGATGAACCACAGTCATGCCTGAGAATAGTCGGCTAATTTGATACGGAATTAATGACCCAAGACGTATTGTTGCCCACTTGTGGTTATGACATTGCGAAGCCGACAATTTCCGCCCGTACGCATAGCAATTCGAAGGGTCATTTTATTACTGGTATATTCGTGAGAATATGTACTGTGAAAGCTCATAGTCATAAATATCGTCATTAATATTTCGCAACCAAATGGAAGGACAAGCAACCCTCTTCACCTCCTCCCCCAACATACCTCCCCACCTTCCCCTCCGACCCCACCCACCCAATAAATAAATAAATAAAAGAAAATAAAAGAAAAAATTATCCTGCCCAACGGTGTGGCAAGAAATCCTCCATCTGGACGAGCGGCCTCCTTCTCTGCCGTAGGATCACTTTCGGCCTGGCACTTGTGGACAATGCGAGGAGGTCCCGGCCATCCACACCTTCTTCAGGGCACGGCGTCGAGAGCCCTCCACCTCTCGCCGGCCCTCGGGTGGACATGACTCCGCTCTCTAGATTCACCTGCTCGACAAAGACCCATCTCTGAGGAAGGTGCGATGGGGAGGGGGGGGGGTCGTCTTAGCCTTAAAAAGGAAATTAAAAAAGAAACGAGGAGATAGATGAAGAAGAGAAGCAAAAATCCGGCGATGCCATGAGAGGCTATAGTGAATGACAGCTGGTTTCCCCCCCGCTTCTGACATGACGTTTGCGTGGCACCTGTCGGGGAACAGAGATGTTAGCATCAGAACTCTCGAGAGCAGCGCATGTAGTAGAAACCCCCGCCCCTCCTCGCCCAGCCCTCGAGTGGGTCTTGCATGGACGGCCTCGAGTGGATCATTGGTTCGATTTAAGAACTCGGTGCAGGGAGGCGCCGACGCCGGGAGGGAGGAGGTCTTTGTCGGGCGGAGGTCCCCGGCCGCACTCCAGCCCGCCGTTAACCTCTCGTCTCAAGCATCGTTGAGCCCCTTGACAGTATCCTCTCGGGGAGCTAATCGTGAAGGTGCATTTCGATGCGTGTTTGATCACTTATTGGAAATCTTTGGCTGGCACTGCGTTCGATTCCTTATATTCGTTTTTGTTTCGCGTCAGATTTTTGGCTCCTTTTCATCCCGCTCTGATTCCGCGGTATCGGGATGTAATGATGCAGACCAAAAAGACTATGGGGACCCTTTCTTAAAGACTTGATGCCTCTTCGTCTTCCCTGATTTCTCCGCTCCTCTCTCCCCGACCCGCCACCCCCGTATACACAGTTCCCCCTTTTCTTACTCACTCATCCACTCGTCGTCCGCCAGTCACTCGCCGTTCGTCCGCCACTCGTCTGTCGTCTGCCACTCATCTATCGCGCGCCTTCCTCCCGCCTCCTCAACCTCTCAGCGCCGTCTGCAGCCCGCCGAAAAGCTGTCACAGTGACCATCACGAGCCGTGCCCTTCGCACGAAACCTGAGGTTGCATTGCTCGGGTTCGTGCGAGGTCCTTGCAAGGGTGGCCGGCGTCCTCGTAGGAAGGAGGAAGAATGTAGGTGTGACGTCGCTTAGGTAGATTGATGAGTTGTTGCATGGAGAAATAATGGGTCGGGATTGTGTTAGAATGGAACTCAATAGCTTTCGAAGGTGGGGCAGGATGGGAGAGGCTCGAGAATGCGAAGGAAGGCAAGAGGGGGTGGAGGAGGCGGTGTAAGGAGGAGGAGGAGGAGGACAAGAAAAGTCAGCACGCTTCAGAAGGCGACGGGAGAGATCCTGAAGGCGATGATGAAGCTGTGCTGGAAGCGCCCAAGTCAAGATTTGTCAGCCGTGAATGAGGAGTGAAAAATTCGAAAGAGGAAAAAGAGGAAAAAAGAATAATCCATCTGCTCCTTCCACGGCTATACATTTCTGCGCTGGCATGTCGGCATATTTAGATATGCATATACTTTCACAGACTTGCTAGGGTTCCTCGGGGATGAACATTTCCATTGTAAATCAGCAAGAGGTAATATTTCTCGCTAGATATATTTGCAGTGTAATTTGTTCGAAAATTTGTGTCAATAAAACATGTTCATTCCCCGAGAAATTGTACTACAAATAGCGAGATACTTTAAGGGAAGGGAATGATTGTAGGTGAAATCAAAGCTCCCGAGATAAGCCCTGTTTACGTGTCAGCGCGTGTGTGTGAAAGGTTAGAGCCGAGATGCAGCTTTGTAGAGACTGGAGAATGATTTATAAATGGCCAGGCGATGTGGGCGTCTCTCTCTCTCTCTCTCTCTCTCTCTCTCTCTCTCTCTCTCTCTCTCTCTCTCTCTCTCTCTCTCTCTCTCTCTCTCTCTCTCTCCTCTCTCTCTCTCTCTCTCTCTCTCTCTCTCTCTCTCTCGCTCTCTATCTCTATCTCTCTCTCTCTCTCACTTCTCCTCTTCTTCTTGCTCTTCTCTCTCTCTCTCTCTCTCTCTCTCTCTCTCTCTCTCTCTCTCTCTCTCTCTCTCTCTCTCGACGGGTGTGACCGAATTCTCACGGGCCTGGAGGCGTGGTCTCCAGCGATAGGGTGGGCGTGTCCAGTGGCGGGAGAGGAGGGTCGCGGCTCCTCCACCAGCGCTGGGCGTGTAAGTAATCAACCAGCCTCGCCCCATCACTGCCCACGACACGGCTGCTCCGCCGTTTTTGCCCGGGTCGTCCCAGCTGCGCGGTGAACCAAGTAAAATCCCGTTTCCTGTGGCTTAGGTGAGCTGGGGTGACGGCGGGGGGGCGGGGGGGGAGAAAGAGGAAGATGAGAGATGGATCTCTCTCTCTCTCTCTCTCTCTCTCTCTCTCTCTCTCTCTCTCTCTCTCTCTCTCTCTCTCTCTCTCTCTCTCTCTCTCTCTCTCTCTCTCTCTCTCTCACTCTCTCTCTCTCTCAGTTTTCATCTCTGCTTCTCTCCCTCCTTTCCCTCCCTCCCTCCCTCCCTCCCTCCCTCCCTCCCTCCCTCCTCCTCTTTTCTCCCTACTCGGGAGAGAGAGAGAGAGAGAGAGAGAGAGAGAGAGAGAGAGAGAGAGAGAGAGAGAGAGAGAGGGGGGGGGGGAGTCCCTTTTAAATTTGTTATTAACGCTCAAAAGTAAATCAGTTTAATTTGATAATAAAATAACCGACGAGGTCCGCAGAGCGTGAGGGAATGGGCTCCTCCGAGGGCAGACTTTAAACCTGTAAGCCTTACATTTGTTATGCACATCATGAGGCTCTTCACTTGTCACTCTCCCCAAGTTGGCTTTCTTTTTTCCTCCGCCTTCCTCCTAGCGGGTTTCGGAGGTCCTTGAGCTTTCGTTGCAACGGGTCGGGTTCGCCGCTGGAATGCTCTCGTCGGGGTTTCCCTTCGTCGGCGCCGTCGGGGGGTTCGTCGAGTGGGCTGAGGGATTCCGGGTACCTTATTAACCCGGGTGAAAGGACGACGGCCCTTCAGGTCCGTCCTCGAGGCCTTTGTCACTCGAGCCTTGGCATTTACGACTCGGCTGTTCGGATCATATCACGGCCGCTGGGATTGTTGTTCTCGAGGTGAGAGGAAGGGGGGGGGTGGAGACAGGATGAAAGGGAGGGAGGGAGGGAGGGAGGGAAGGGATGAGAGAGAGGGGAGGAAGAAAGGGAAGGGTGGAGGGAGGGAGGAGGGAGACGAGACGAGAGAAAAAGAAAAAGAGACAGAGAGTTGGAAGGGAGAGAGGGTGGAGGGGATCTATCTATAGATAGATAGATTGATATCTGTGTGTGTTTGTGTGTGTGTGTGTGTGTGTGTGTGTGTGTGTGTGTGTGTGTGTGTGTGTGTGTGTATGTTTGAGAGAGAGAGAGAGAGAGAGAGAGAGAGAGAGAGAGAGAGAGAGAGAGAGTTGGAGGGGGAGAGAGAGAGACAGAAACAGAGAGAGGAGCAACCTCGATAATGCATTTTCTCAGGCGAGTGAGGTCAGCGAGTGACGGATAAGTGTCTGATATCGCCGAGTGTCCGTGTAGGGAAAGCAGGACACGGTTGCATATAAGGCGGCAAGAAGAGAAACGTCAGGGCGGTAACTGGTGCTTTTGCAGTTTGTTCTTTTGCAATATTGGGAATTCCTTGCAGACCTTTGTCTCTTTTTTCCTCGCATGAAGGAGGCGGAGGAGGGAGAAAAAGACGGAGAATGAGGTGGAGAAGAGGAGTAAGGAGGAAGAGATAATGTTAGAGGAGATTTAAACCAAGGCGAACCAAGGAAAGTCCAAACGTGGAAATAAAGTTGGCAAAAGAGAAATAGCAGACGTACAAAGGAACCATTAAGATGGAGGAGGATACGGCGGCAGTAAAAGGCGAGGAGGAAGACGAGAAAGAGATGAAATGCCGAGAAGAGGGAGAGGAAGGGAGGGAAGCAGAGAAAGAAAGATGAAGAAAAAAAAGAGGAAGAGAGAGGGAGAAGCAAGAAAGAGGACGGGGAGGACTACCTTGGTCGCAGAACATTCCAGACTCGCCGGGACTTCGGGGGTTAATGTTATCTCGGAAAATAGCAAGATTTTTATAAGAGATTAATGTTGGAACCGAGATTACGACCGGTGTACCCCCCCCCCCCCCGCCTAACCGCATCGCCCAAGAAAGACAGGAAGAGGGAGAGAGGTAGAGGGAGAAGAACAAGAAGAGTTGGAGTAGATCAAGAACTTGTATGGAGATGCCACGTCCAGGGTGTGCGGTGAGCCAGCTCGCGGAGAACACATTAGCATGCTATTACACAGGCACTCTTGTAAGCCTTTGCCTCAACTTTTTGCTGACGCGAGACCCCTCTCGTGCCAGAAGGTCCTAACCATTCCCCGAAGCTCGTGGTCCGGGCGATTCATCCCGGTTCATCTTACTGCCCCCGATGAACGCTGACCTGCGATACGGTGTTTTCGCTTTCTGCACATTGGCGTAATAAGCGGTAACGAGAGGTTCTTCCTCTGAGGGCCGGCGAGGAGGGACTTCGCCATTTTCTCTGAGGACGCGGCCGGCCTGCGGGATACGCCCCGAGAACGTCTTCCTGTTCTTTACCTTTCGGTGCCCGAGCGATTTGTAAGTGTACTCGGCCCCACCTTTGCTTGTTCATGATTGACACACACGATTTAGACCTTGGGAGCCTTACCTGCAGTGACACGGAGGGCGGGGTTGGCAGGGGAGGGAGGGAGACGTCACTGGGCGCCTAGAGGTTGGCGGAGGGGCCGGGGCGGAAGGGCAGAGGCGGTGGAAGGTGGAGAATGGCGATGGCAGAGGAAGGCTCCTTAACGAGCGAATGGGGGCGCATCATGAATATTGGATTGCGATTAACGTAGTCATCGGAATATGTGTGTATGTGTGTGTGTGTGTGTGTATATTTATATATATATATATATATATATATATATATATATATATATATATATATATATATATATATATATATATATAAATAATTCCTCCAAATTAAAGCGAATGATAATTGATATACCAACACTCATTGCAAAGTTTGTTTATTCGGCTACAAATCCCAGTTTAACTACATTGACTACCTATGCTATTAAATCCCAATTAATTAACTCTCCCATAATGAAGCTAATTAAATGATCCGAAACTCGATAATATCCAAAAGTTAGCCCATTTTGTAGTTACATTTAGCGTAGTCAGCCGTAATGATGTTTATGCATGTAGTTACTCCAGGGCCGAATTGCTCCCAATCAGCGTTAAACAAAGAGTGACAGAGTGACGCGGCTCTGACTGGCGGCCTGTTTGCCGGCTAACACCTTCTATGAAATATGACAGGGACCCGGGCGGCGCCGCGCCTTCCACCTTACTTCTCGCCTCGTGCCGTTGGAATTATATATATATATTTATATATGTATCTATGTATATGTTTATATAGATGAGTGTGTGTGTGTGTGTGTGTGTGTGTGTGTGTGTGTGTGTGTGTGTGTGTGTGTGTGTGTGTGTGTGTGTGTGTGTGTGTAGATATGTATGTGCATACACAGTATACCTAATTATGAAGTATGAATTTTGATTAAGAAAAATTAGATAGTCGTTTAAGTTTTAAATGCTTAAAATGCTTCCCTCCATGGCCGGAAGACCGTCTTCTGCTCTGCTTGTCTCCATGCAATTCCCCACCCCCACCCCCCCTGCCTCTTAACCCTCGTCTCTTCGTCCTCCTCCTCGCCTTTCTCACCCTCCTCTCTCTCCTCGCCCTCCTCTCTCTCCTCTCCCTCCTCTCTCTCCTCTCCCTCCTCGCCCTCCTCGCCCTCCTCTCTCCTCCCCTCCTCTCCCTCCTCGCCCTCCTCACTCTCCTCTCTCTTCCTCGCCCTCCTCTCCCTCCTCGCCCTCTCCGCCCCTCCTCCTCTCCCCCTTCGCTCTCTCCCCGCCTCTCTCGCGCTCTCCCCCCTTGGGCAGTAGATAGCGAAGAATGACTCGTACTTCCTACACTTGTTCCGCCGCGTCCTCCCCATCTTATGGCGTAATGGAAAGGAGGAGTAGAGGGGAAGCGTAAAATTAGGCAAGTGAAAAAAAGAGGAGGAAGAGAACGCGTGAGGAGGTAGAGATAAATGTGGGGAAGCGTAAAATTTAGGTAAGGTGATATAAAAAAGAGGAAATTATATGCAAGCGTCGGTGATGCAGCATAGCAGTAATTTGACAATACTATTATGTCTGATAGTTTGGATAATAGTCCGGTGAAAATGGAAACGGCAAGAACAGAAAAAAAAACGTGATATGAAGTAGTGACATTTCAAATTAAAGTCCCTGGTGTGTGTGTGTGTGTGTGTGTGTGTGTGTGTGTGTATGTGTGTGTGTGTGTGTGTGTGTGTGTGTGTGTGTATGCTTCTTTTTCTTTTCCTTTCTCCTGGTGGTCAGAAGGGCTTTTGATTATCACCCTCTCGTGTCTTCGGACTTGTCCCTCTTGTATCTTTTCTCCTTCCTTGTTCTCCTCCCAGAGCCTCATTTGGGGACCTTTCATTTTCAGAATGATCTTTGTCACTCCATTTCACCGTTCTTTACTTGCTTTCTCTCCTGTACTTTCTTCTCGATGCTTCTAAATCCTCCTTTTCTCAGACTCTGAATAACTCTTTCCTCTTACTCATTTTCTTCTACTTATTCCGCTTAATTCTTCTCATTCCTTCTTTTCTTCTCCTCCTCCTTCTCATCATTCTCCTCTTTTTCTCTTCCACCCACCTCATTACCCATCCATCCTCCTATCTTCCTTCCCACTCTCTCTCTCTCTCTCTCTCTCTCTCTCTCTCTCTCTCTCTCTCTCTCTCTCTCTCTCTCTCTCTCTCTCTCTCTCTCTCTCTCTCTCTTTCTCTCTTTCTCTCTTTCTCTCTTTCCAACCCTTCCTCCCCCTACGCCCCCCCTCCCTCCTGTCTTTTCACCCTTCCTTTCCTCTCCCCCTCCTTCGCCCTCCCTCCCTCCCCCTCCCAACCAGGAAACACGTCGGCCGCCGCACACACTTTACCTTTAAGTTTTTACTCGTACGAATTTCAATTAGATATTCTCGCAGCCGTGTCTTCGCTCCTCACTCCCGCGCGTCGCTCCGAACATCAGTGTCGATTTATTTTTCGGTCAACTTCAGGCGAGTGGACGCGGCGGTCTGTGGTCTGTTTGGTGTGTCAATAGGGTGATGGGCGGACGAGAGGCGTCCTGACTGGCACGTGAACAGCTTGGAGTACGAGTGCCGTGCCCTCTGATGGACGCGCGGGCCTGTTCCTCGGGGTCCTGATGGCCGGCGCGAGGAGGGGCTCTCTGGCTGATAGCTAGAACGGCGGGTGTTCTGCTGGGCACGTGAGGACCTGATGGGCAGAGCGGCGGGATGTATGGACACATAATGAGTGCGGTGTTCATTAACAAACGGCTGAGTCATGAGTGCCTCCTCCTCCTCCTCCTCTTGCCCTTCTCGCTCCACCCAAGCCTCCCCTGCGCCCTGTTCGCGGCGGGGCAGAGCGACGGCCACAAGCGCGTGCATTATGCCCGGGCGCTCTCAGGTGCACCAACCTCGCCATCTTGCGCATCTCTTCGCCGAATTATTATAACAATTTTTTCTTACTTCGCCCTGGGTTCTTGGCTAGTGACCTCCCTCTCTCCCTCTTCATTCCGCCCCTCCCCCCGTCACCCCATCCCTCCCTCCCTATCATGTCCAAAAAGTCAGGACGGCGTGTCCTCCACAACCGCCTCGCATCTCCCGTCCCTCCCTCCCTCCTCACCATGACCCTCCCCCTCCCTCCTCACCGTGCCCCCCCCCCCACCTCCAGCGACCATCTCCAGCGTCTCCGACAAGAGGTTTCACGGTGTCCGCGTGGGTGACACCCTGGCACTGCCCGCCGCTGTCCAC
>NC_051391.1:20083020-20088020 GCF_015228065.2 Penaeus monodon | reverse complement strand
GGGAGGCTGACCCATATTCCCAATGTCACTCTGTTTAATCAAACACTGTTAACAGCAAGGCAATGTCGCCGGGAAGGTGAAAGCGCCTTGAGATTCCTTGGCACTCGCCCTTTATTTCAAGCGAATTGACCCTGCCGTCGCGAGGTCAGGAGACGCTAGGGGATAGATTGAAGATCCTGCCGGCGGATCTTTGAGGATCTTCTGGCGACTCACCACGCCCGACCATGAGGCGTGACCCTCTGATGAGGTGCTGAGCTGTGATATTTACCCACCTTCTCACCCTCTCTCCTCCTCCTCCTCCTCCTCCTCCTCCTCCTCCTCCTCCTCCTCCTCCTCCTCCTCCTCCTCCTCCTCCTCCTCCTCCTCCTCCTCCTCCCCGCCCCTCGCCCTTCTCGTCCTCACACTCTCACACCTTTTCCTCACACTCAGCTTCACACGCTCGCCTACCCGCCTTCCTTCCTCCCTTCGTTCTTTGCTTCCTTTCGACCGTTCTGTTTACCTTTCTCTCTTTCTTTTCTTCGTCGCCTTCCCTTCGCGCCGCTCTCTTAGGACCCGCTTTTAGCCCCTCTTTTTACCTGCCCTTCCTTATGCTGCTTGTGTGTGCAGATACACGCGATTATACTGTGTGTGTGTGTGTGTGTGTGTGTGTGTGTGTGTGTGTGTGTGTGTGTGTGTGTGTGTGTGTGTGTGTGTGTGTGTGTGTGTTACTCTTGGCCGGCCTCCTCAATGCGTTCTGCAATCTTCACGCCGTCGCCACGTCAACAGGGTCCGGACTGCAGCTGTCTCTCTTGCTCATTATTTATAATGTTGATGAAAGACCACAATTTAGAATATTATCTTTGATACCCCCTCGGTCTCTGCTTTAATGACATTTATTGTTGTTTGCCCCCCCCCCTCCCCTCACTCTCCGTCCACCTTTCACATCGTCTTCCTCCTCCTCCTCCTCCTCCTCCTCCTCCTCCTCCTCCTCCTCCTCCTCTTCCTTTGATTTTTCCTTTTAGCTTTTCTTATAAATTCGAGTGATTATCGTGTTGCTTGCAGCCCTCCCCCTGCCCTAAACTCCGCGTTGTTCTTGCTTATTATGAGAATTATCTGTTTTCCTGTGTCATTACCGGGGAGGGGAGTGATCCAAGCCGTGTTCTGGGTTGTTCATCATACATATAACCTGCCATGTGTTCAGGGATGTATATCACGGCCTCGTATGCTATCGGTGATTGTTGTATGTATGCATTCTCCGTTTTGCAGAATAAACGTAAAAAGTGTTCATACTGTACCGATGGATACTTAATTTTCGTGTGATTGATGGGTAGTTTTACATCAAGATCTTCATTTGATTTATTTTATTTGTCTTCTTAATTTACTTGATTTATTTGGTTGAACCTAAAGAACATTGCTCATATATTTGTCCGTAATTTGTGGATAATTTTAAGGTTGATGTCTCCGTAGTTAAAAAGCGCTACTCATGAATCACCTTTCTAAGCGACCACCTACGCACGCCTCAGCCACTTACTCCCGCTGTACCTTTACCAAAAGTGCTGCCCCTTCGCACATATCCCACGCATCAAATAGTACTTGTACACACGCCCACGTCCCTCACCACGCGCCCACCAGCGCCCACTCAGGCTCATTCATGCACGCCCATCCCCACCAGGATGCCCTCCCACGCAAGCACGAAAGCACCGCCTGACCCGCGCCTCCTGAGCCGGATGAGTCGTCTTGTGAAAGGGCCGTTGACGCAGCGGTTCATCCTCGTGGAGGGCTGACCCAGGAGGGCGGAAGTACCGAGCGTGTAATATATAACCGTGTTGCCATGGTGATAATTGTTAATTGAAAACGTGGGTCAAGGAAATTACGAGAATTATTCTTCGGGTAACAAGCCTTTTTGGGTTTCGGTCAGTTAGTGACGTTGAGGATCTCTGTCCTTTTATTCGCTGTCGTTAGGAGATGCTTGAACAGCGCCTGTCTCGCCTCGCCTCCCTAGGGCGGGCGTCTGGTGGCGGATCGGGGCGTGACAATGTTGATATATGGGCGTTGTAACGAGGTGCGGGCTGTGGGGGTGTTATCACACTTTATGACGCTCTCTTATCTACTGGTGTCACTCTGAACCGCTTGCCGTACTCTGCCGCGCCGCCGGCGTGGCTTGGAGGGTAATGCTTGCTCACCTCTTGGCGTGGACGCTCTTAAACGTATGTGAAAAAGCACACGTACACTTGGACATGCATGCATACATACGTGTATACATAATACATATATACATACATAGTGTATGTGTGTGCTTGGGTAATTTATTGTATCTGTCCTTCCCCCTCTTAAACTTCCTCCTTTTCCTCTCTCATCCTTCTTTGGCTCCTCACCTCCTCCTGTCTCTCCCTCCTCCTCCTCGTCCTCTCCCTCCTCCTCCTCGTCGTCGTCCTTCTTCCTCCCTTCCTTGCCCCTCCCTTCCCCTCTCCCCCACGCGAGTGTTTACAGCTAGCATGACAAACTTGGGGAACTAACGACACTAATATCCCCGCCTGGCATGTTTATGATTTCCTGCGAACACTGATAGTTGTGCAATAAATCAGGAGGCAAACTTATGATGCTTATTGCCAGCGTCAGTGAGGGTGCTAGATACGGCCATTTTGATCGTCACCCTTTCCTCCCTACCCCCCCCCCCCTCTTTGTTTCCCCTTCTCCCCATCCTCTCCTCATCTTTTTCCTCTTTTTCTCTCTTGTCTCATTTTCTTCCCCCGATGGCTACCCTTTCCTCTGTTTTTGTTTTTGTTTTTTCTTTCTATTCTGTGTATCTTCTAGTATTTTTTTTCTTTCATGTAAAGTTTCTAGCTATCCTCTTTACTGCACATGCTCTGCTACCCTGTTTATTTTTTCTGTATAAGGCATTCATAATGGTATAAAAGATAAGAAAAAAGGACGACGCTTTTGTGATCAAGCTTTAGATTCTTGTGAGTGTCGGAACTTCATTGATTGTGTGACCGTAAGCCCTTCCCCGACCCCCTCCTCGCTGCCCCTTCCCTTCCCCTCCTTCCCCCCTCACCCTCCCTCTCTTCCCCTCACTCTCTCCCTCCTTTCTTCTCTCCCCCCCTCTCCCTCTGTCCTTTCCTCGCCCCCACTCCCTGTCTTCCTCTTCCTCTCTCCTTCTCCCTCTCCCTCCCTCGCTTTCCCTTTCCCCTCTCCCTCGGACTCGCCACTCGTCGGTAGCCACGACTCGAGTCCGTCTTCTTTTCCTCCTCCTCGAAGTTATCAGTCAAGGTGTCGGGGGCAACACCCTCCAGCCTCCCACCCCCCTCCCCAACGACACACACGTACACACAAACACATATGCTTCATCTGCCCCCCCTCCCCCCTCTTTGGGTGGATGGTTGAGACAGCTCTCTATAAAACAGCTCCATCGGTTCCCGTTTTATTACATCAGCCGCACATTATTTACGGGAATCACACAGTGTTGGTAATGTAGACTGACAAGGGAATAATAATTTTCCCTCTGCTAGCTTTTGTAATTCCGCCCCCACTGTGAGACAATAGATTTCTCCGAGAGAGGCTTTACGCTCAGAGACACTCAGCCATGGAGTTGCTGCGTGCGTGCGCGCGTGCTCGAGTGTGTGGGTGTGTGAGTGTATGTGTGCGTTTTTAGCATTGTGTATTTCATAAGTGTTCAATAAGGAGTCACAGATGACTTTCGTTATTTTGTTATTCTTCTAAAGGTAAAATGATGCTTTGCCTTGAAGAAAATGCAAACACATCCATACTGTCAATAATACACACACACACACACACACACACACACACACACACACACACACACACACACACACACACACACACACACACACACACACACACACACACACATTCACACATATCACACACAAACACACGCACGCACGAACACTCTGGGCCGGACCCACGACGCACAGAGACGCAAACGTGGGCCAGTCAGGAAGATGACTGGCGTGATTTATGCCTCATTGTTCCCCGCGTCGCGTCATAAATGAGTTACGACTTCAGTTAGCCCGTGACGCTATATCGCGGCCCCCTCCTCCCCTTCCCACCCCTCGCCTTGACGGCCTCTTAGGTCCTCCGCTGGTTATGGTCGCTCGGGATCCTTGGCGATCATCATCCTGCCATCTGCTGAGCATCACACGTCACCACATCCACCCGACGGCCTCATACGTTGACTGCAGTGCCGCTTTGGTGTCACTCGGTGGCCATTGGTGTCACCCGCTGCAGTAGCTCGGCCAGCTCACTTCATCCCCTTCTCCCGACCACCCATCTGCCGGAGGAAGCGCCGTCGAGCTCTTCTCGCGACAGAGTGCGCGGCAGATGGCCGTCGCATTGTCCGCGTTCAAACACCGAGCGTCGTCCAGTGCATTTTGATAAGAAAAACTAAAACTATATGGATGTTTTGATCTATAAATTCAATTAATTAAGAAAAAAAATATTAAAGATTGGACTGGAAGGTGGTCGTGACTACCACACCTGCGTCTGTCACTGGCTGCCCACCGCCATCCCCCCTCTCCTCACTCCCTTCTGCCGCCCCTCGCCCCCCCCCTTCTCTCTCTCTCTCTTTCTCTCTATCTATCTATCTATCTATCTATCCATCCATCCATCCATCCGTCTATCTATCGATCTATCTATCTCTATATGCCTATTTATTGATCTCTCCAGCTCTCACATTTCCCCTCTCTCCTCTCCTCTCGCTCATTTTCTCTTTCTCTCTCCTCCCTTTCCTCTCCTCTCCCTCCTTTCCTCTCTTTCTCCCCTCTCCTTTTCTCTCGCTCTCCCTCCCTCCCCCTCCTCCTCCTTATCTCTCTCTCTCAGTTTATCCGTCATGTCTGTCTGCCCATCTATCTATTTATAACTCTTGCTTTAAATAGAAGGTTTAATTGCTGGTGAATGCTATTACGTATGTACACTTGCAAGCATGCAATTGCTTCCCTGCGCCCAATCAGGCAGCAGATCCCGGTGACGGCGAGATGCGAGCGGAAGTGTTGATATAAGAG
>NC_051391.1:20065520-20078020 GCF_015228065.2 Penaeus monodon | reverse complement strand
GGGAGGAGAGAGGGGTGGGAGGTCGCCGAGGTTGAGAGGAGGAGGAGAGAAGGAGAGGGAAGAAATGATGATAACAGCAGGAATAATGATGATAATGATGACAGAGGTAATAATGGTTGTAAAGTAATAGTCGCAGTCGCAGTGATGATTATAAGAAAAGGAGGTAGATTTTTTTTTTTCTTTTTTATCAACAGAGGAGAAAATAGAACAAACCAACTAACAGTAAATGATAGGAATGGTAGCAGTCCCTCGGATTATTCAGTATCGTAAATGGAAGGAACAGTAAATACAATAAAATAACTAGCCTGATAATAGTGCGCGAAGACTGCAAAGCGAGCACTAACGGGGGGAAAGGACAAGGGGACAGCGGAAAGCGGATAAAAGGAGAGTAAGAGGAGAGCGATGAAAGACGGACAGAGGCTGGAGGCAGGCGAAGGGTGTCGGGGTGACGGGCCAGAAATGTATCACAAGAAGCGGAGGAAGCAAGACGTGCGGACGCGGCTGAGAGGTGGCTGATCAAGTGAAAAAAGGGACGGACGAGGGAGAGGGATTGCGTCGAGCTCCGGGAGGACACTTGCAGAGGGCGAAATAAAGGGAACGGAAACATAAATAAGACGCAGGAACAGAAGAAGTAAGGGGCAGCAATAGCCCCGGAGGGACCTTTGGGCAGTGGGAGAATGGGGAGGGAAAAGAACAGAGGGAGTAGAAGGGAGAAGGAAGAAAGGGGGAGGGAAAGGGGCGAGGGGAGGGAGACGAGGGAAGTTCTTCCTCAAGCACAATTGAAGTCACGGGATGACATATGAATGGAAGATTGAAAATATTTCGGAACACAAAAATAAAAAAGGGTAAAAGAAAAATCAAGGTCCCGGGGCGATGAAGGGGAGGAAACATAGAGGGGAAACTCCGCTGATAGAAAAGGGACCAGATCTGACATGATTGGAAAGATGAACTGATGGATTAATACTGGGGTGTAAAAACTTTATGGGGAGAGAAAAATGAAAGTGAAAAGTCCGATCATTAGCCTTTTACAGCGTAGCTATAGTAAAGGAGAGTGGGAGGGAGAGAGGGAGAGAGAGGGAGGGAGAAGGAGAAGGAGAAGGAGAAGGAGAAGGAGAAGGAGAAGGAGAAGGAGAAGGAGAAGGAGAAGGAGAAGGAGAAGGAGAAGGAGAGAGAGAGAGAGAGAGAGAGAGAGAGAGAGAGAGAGAGAGAGAGAGAGAGAGAGAGAGAGAGAGAATATGAACAATACAAAATAAGGAGAGACAGTTTTAAGAATTGAGTGGTTGATAACAGAATAGTGGAATTAGGGACTTCAGTTAGTTTAGTTTAGGGTTAAAGCAATGAAAATGAAGAAGAGGTAAGGATATCAGAAAAGGAAGTTTATTGGAGGCAAAAATATTATAATGTAGCCTCTGAGTATGGAAAGAGCATATAGGGTGAAGAGCGGAAAGAAATGAAACCGGGAAGACTTGTAAAAATCCGAGAAAATAGCTGAACCTAAGTTATTATTTAGAATTACTTACATGCGCTATGCTGCAGTATAAGCAAGTTCAGTTAATGTTGCATGATCTAACCAGATGCCCAAGTTCCACTTTTATTGGCCTTGGTTGTAATGAGTGAGACTACAGCCGTTCTGGTGCCTCAGGTGTGGCTGTAGTCATCACGTTGTTAACTACCTGTTATGTAAGTGACAGTTAAGATGCCTCGTTCTGATCCCATGATTATTTTCTTCCGCAGGTAAGTTGACCGGCCGCCTGGAGGAGCTCTTTGCTGCTTAGAAGGGAGGAGGAGGAGGAGGAGGAGGAGCAAGAAGAAACATCTCTTAGTAGGTTGACGCAAGTACTTGTCTTGGTCTCGTTATCCTATCAAAGGGCGACTTGGACGGTGCCCGACAGCCCTGTTACCTGATGTTCACCTCGGGATTTGCGGGGACTGAATGCGCGTCCTGATTGTGCATGTGCGAGGTGGTGAGGCGTGCGTGGGGTGGTGGTGAGTGTGATGCGAATGCGCTGGTCAGTTTGCCGACTGTGTGGACTGAGTGTGATGTGTGTGGGGCCCGCGGAGGCTCGGAAGGACCCGCTCTGCATTCCTCCGCTTATATCGTGCTGTAGGTTCGTGCAACGTTGCTCACCCTCATTAACATGCATAATCACCGAAGCCCGTAGTTGTCGACGCATGAAATTACTGTGACCGCTGAGGGTGTGGGCGTGCAGGCATCTACCGTGAGGTGCCTCGCCACGCCCAGAGGTAATAAGGAGTTGCAGACGTGACTTTGGTTGCGCCTCCGTCGGCTTGGCGAGGGGAGGGGGTCAGGGTTTGAGGGAGCGGAGGAAACTGATGCGGCCTTTGTCAACTTCAGTCAAAGTTCTTGCTATATCAACTGCAACCAGCACTGTGATGCCTATTTAGCTATAAATCTGGAATTTTAGCAATAGTTGTTGGAGATCAGAGAGCATAAATGGCCACAGGACAGGAAAGAAGTTTTGCTCGAGGGCAGCGACACGAGGACGTGACTGAAGCTCCGCAGGGAAGAGCTGTCTTCCCTTCGGACGTTCGGGTCAACTTCTGGGCCGCCGACGGGGTCACGGACGCTCTCGGGACGATTTCCTGCGCGATCAAGCGGCTTTCCTCCGGTAACACTGCTGATTGCCAGCCTCGGGCCACGGCGCCTGCCACGTGTGCTGGGCGCGCAATGCATTGCTCGCGGGTTAATCTCGTGCAACTTCCTGGCGGGGTGGTTCCTGCGCAGGACGTCCGTGTAAAGATGTTGAGTGATTTCTGGTCCGAAGTGCTTGTCGTCCGCGCGAAGTATCTGCCGAACCGCTGTCAGTGATCCAGCACCAAGCGCTGCAACATGACCGCCACAATGGCTTCCCTTGATTGCTCCTCGTAGAAGGTCTCCCCCCTCCTCCGGCCCATCAGGTACGGGCACTCAGGTAGTGTGGGTTGATGGGAGACACGTGACCATGACTGCCCGAGCGACTGTGTGGCCGCAAAGAGCGGCCCCCTCGCCCCCCTCCCCTCCCCCTCCCCCTTGCTGGTCCCCGGCCTCCCCTCCCCCTACCACTTGCCGGTCCCCCACCTCCCCTCCCCCTCTTTTCACCTTCCGCTCGGCGCAATTGAACCTCCAACTGTTATTCTCTGCCATGCTACAAAAGGCCCGCCCTGACTGCACAGGAAACCTGGCCAAAACGCCTCAAATGAAAGGCCGCATCCAGGAGGGGCCTCGTCTATGCACGAGGCGCCCAGTCGCGAGGGGACCCTTGCTCCGCCACCGCCGGCCATCACCTGCTCGACCGCACACTTGTGAACTACCTGCAAGTCCACTTAACGTTTCTCTCCCTGGAACTCGACTCTCCGAGGGTGTATAACCTCCTGCAAAGGCGAGTCTCGAAGTCACAATGCTGTATCAGTTTCCTCGTTCGGTGCCAGATCCTCCCGCGATAAGCTTGCTATTGCTTTGTGCGGGTTGGTCACTCCTCCCCCCACCCCCACCCCCTGCTCTCCTCCTGTACTCCTTAGCTCTTCTTTCTTCAGCATCTCGTCCTCTCCCGCTTTCTGATATATCTCTGCTGCTGAATTTCTGAAGTGGTCGTTTGCTTAATGTCGTCCATGCATCTCTGTACTGATGCATCGTTCTTTTTGTTTTGTTTTTCTCTCATTCCTTGTTTTCCTTCTTATATCTTGCTTTTTCCTCTCTCTCTCTCTCTCTCTCTCTCTCTCTCTCTCTCTCTCTCTCTCTCTCTCTCTCTCTCTCTCTCTCTCTCTCTCTCTCTCCCTCCCTCCCTCCCTCCCTCCCTCCCTCCCTCTCGGTTTTTTCCCTCCCCCTCTCTCCCCCCCCTCCCTCCCCTCTTGTTTCGTCTCGGCCTCTCCTTCAGCGCAGTAAGACCCCGGCGGCCCTCGTAACTGCGGCGCTATCGTCGGATTTCGCCAGCATCTCGGGCAAAAATTGACGACTCTTAGCTGTAATGGCCGCGGGGTAACTTAGGGGCTTGATGGAGCCCACCGTTAGATATTATTTATTTCTTGCTTGCGAGCTTTATTTTTGAGGCCGGGACATTAGAGTAATCAAGATTTTTTTTTTTTCAAAGGAGACGAAGAACTTCAGAGAAAGCTGTTTTTTATTAATGTTTTTTATTGCTTTTTGTTATTGCGCTGTGCAGTCTCTTCGCCATCTATGTTTCCAAGCCCCAGTACGTGACCGTGAAGATGATGATCAATTTGTACACGTATGCAAATGACGGGGCAAAACAATAGCTACATAAATCTTGCTAATTAGTTCCACGGTTCTCCTTTCCATCATGCCCGCGACGTCTTTCATCATCCCACCTGTCAGACACAGAGGTGATAATAAGCGCGTCTCCCCCGTTTTCTACGCGACCCCCCCCCCTCCCCCTCTCTCAAAACCAGATTTCCATTCTCCCCCTCTCCCCCCACCCCCGCCCCCGCCCCGCCATGCCCACCCTCCTAGGTCTCTCGTCTTTCTAATCTCTCCCTCCCTCTCCTTCTCTCTTTCTCTCTTCCTTTCCCGCTTCTCTCCATCTCTCTCTCTCTCTCTCTCTCTCTCTCTCTCTCTCTCTCTCTCTCTCTCTCTCTCTCTCTCTCTCTCTCTCTTTCTGTCTGTCTGTCTTCCTTTTCTTTAACCCCCGCCCTCCTCCCCCCCCCTCCTCTTCCTCCTTCCTCCTCCTTCTTCCTCCTCCTCCTCCTTCCTCCTCCTCCCCCTTCCTCCTCCTCCTCCTCCTCCTCCTCCTCCTCCTCCTCCTCCTCGCCTCCTCCCCTGCTCCTCCCCCTCCTCCTCTCTTTCTCTTCCCACAGCCGATTAATGAAAAACCCCTTCCATGTTTTATCCTTCGATCTGATCTCCACATTTTCTGTAGCTGCCACATTGCTTACGCGGAAGGAGAGACCATTTTACCCTTCGCTATTTTTTATCCTCTGGGAAACCAGCAATGATGTTCATATTTCTGTTTTATGTTTCTTATTTATATTTGGTTCCCCTCGCCCGGCGCTTCCCCTTCTGGGTACCGAGGGGAGACTGTAGGAATCTAAGCCCGTCGCTTGCCATGCTGCAAATCCAAGGGAACCTGGAAATGACATGGGTACATTTCCATCTATATATCTTCCATATTTTTGTAGGGAAAGGCTCCGAGGCAGAGGGAGCTTGGCGAGATGGAGAGCATAATATTTTCCATGCGCATTTATGAGTCTGAGCGGATCTCATTAGTCTGTCTCTTATCCCCATAAAATCAAAGTCATTGCATAGTGGAAATCATTGCAAGACAGAGTGCAAGCTGCGGTGCACATTTGCGAGGCTGCCGACGGCGTGAAGATGGACAAGTCTCATCACATTTCCATTTTTTATCGCCTCCGCCATGAAATCGTTTATAATTCAGTGAAATTGCATTTCGGGGTTTAAGCGTCACGCGGCAGCCGGGAGCCGCGCGGCGACGCTCCGGACCGCCTTCCACATCGACCTCATCTCGGTGACGCCGTCCGTAACTCCCGTGCTGTAAAATTCAGGACAATTATTACAGATTTCCAGGACTCCACTTACCCCTCGGCTCCCTAAGCACCGATCCGGTGTTCCTGGAGGTGCTGTAGCACACTTGAAAGGCTTGATTGCTGCAACATTTTCTGCCTCGGAGCGATAAAGCAACATTCTCAGCCTAAAAGCGTCGTTGCAAGTTTTCCAAGAGTGGATTGTATTATAAAGCCGCATTCTATACCTGGAGAAGGGGTCATTAGCATATCTCCTCGGGTTCTCGCTTTTTATGCCGGAGTCTCGCCGGACTATACTCGGGCCGCCGTAAATCCTGCATCATTGCATGGTTTATGACGTGTGCCAAGATGGACCATCCCTTGGCCGTCAGCCCCCGCCCTGCCCTCCGCACCGGCACTTCGAGGCCCCTGGAGCCCTTACCTCCTCCCGGTGGCCTCGCCCGTGCTCGACCGACGCCCGCAGCCGCTCCCGGAGCGGCTGCGGCGGGGACGCGGGAAGACGAGCGGGCGCGGGCGCGGCTGTGCATCGCCTTCCTGCTTTACGGGAGATGTCAGGAGGGAAAGGAGGGCGAGGGTGCTGTTGTTCCCCAGGCTGCGCTGGGTACGGCCGTAAACACCTGCAGAGGACGACCCACGCTAGGGTGGGGGTGCGGGGGCAGGGCACCTCCAAGGGAAGGAAGTGCCGCCGCTGGTAGAAATGGTGGAGATGGAAGCGGGCAATAACATTTTAACGCAGGTGGCGTCTGCTTGCTGCGTGTGTGCTGTTACGTGCGTGCGTGCGCCGGGGTGTGAGACGGGTAACGAAGGAATAACAAGGCGTTGAGGCCGAGAGGAGGCGAACCCGCATATGACAAACAATAATAACAAGATGAACAGCAAGTTGGTCTGGCTACGCTCATCAACGCCACGTCGGCTCCCCGTCACGCCTCTTTGTCTCAGTTGTCTTGTAGCTGCAGCATCCACCCGCCGCGCAGAATCTCCCCCGCAGAATTCTCGCTCCAACTGCGCTCTGCTTCCTCGGCTTCTCGCCTTCTGCGCCGCCTTTCCGCCTGTATCCCTCCATGCACCCTCTCTCATGCTTAGTCTTCCCGCTACTCCTTTCTATTCCCTCTTCAGGTTCGGCGCGACCCAGGCGCTGCCACAGAAAAGGGCGGTTCTCTTTCTTTCTCGGAGACGGAGCCAAGCTGGCAGCGGCTGCTTGGAACATGCGTGCTGTGCTTTCGACCAGCTGCGAAGGTCAGACAGCAGGCGGGTCAGCCACCCCAGCTGAGCATGTATTCCTGCGCGGCGGCGGGAGGTGCCAGCTGTGAAGGCCCTGACGTACAGCCGGGCATGGCAAAGTGTCCCTCCTACGGCGACCACAAGCGCTCCGACACATTCCTAATTATTTAATTGTTTATATCCCGCTTTGTTCGGATTGTCGGGAGTCCTTAGATGTCCTTTATTAATGTGCTGTTGAATCAGAATATTAAATTGCTGTTTGAAGATACTGTTAAGTGTGTTAACAGTTATTCCATTGACTGCAGATGCGCCGACCACCCACAGCTCAGATCAAAGCGAAACGCTCAGCCTTGAGCAAGATTTCGAGCTCGCTGGAGACTTTCCGCTGTCGGCCGTCGTTCCCTTTCCTTCGTCCAGACCTTAGCTGAGAGATCTCGTAATATATCAGTCGTCTGGAGAGAGACAGAGACCCCCCCACACCGCCACTCCCCAACCCCCCGGGACTCTCTCCAACGGAATCAGAAAGCTGGTGTTTAATTCTCGCAGCGTCGGCCGCGTGGTGGCTGAGGGCCCGACCGCCGCTAATTGCCGCTAGGTGACGCCATCAGCACGCGGATCAGCCAATCAGAGTGACAAGCCTAACAAACAAAGGAAATGGCGCGAAAACGAATGGCGATTAGGACTTTGGAAGGAACGTGTGCTTGTTTTTTCATGTTTTTTTTTTCCTTTTTCCTTCGCGCGCACGCACACACACGAACACACACACACACACACACACACACACACACACACACACACACACACACACACACACACACACACACACACACACACACACGCCCGCACGCACGTTAGAGATAGTGGTAAGAAGAGCAGGCGGTCGATATCTGAATTATTTCATCAGATCGAGGGTGTGGAAGAGACCATTCTTTTAATCGTGTGCTTTATCATGATTATCGGCGTATAGCTTCAACACCCCCCCCCCCACCCCACCCCGCCCCCCTCTTCTCCTCTTCCTCCCTTCTTTCTTTCACCCCGAAACCCTTCCTTTCGAAATCCTGTTCTATTTTTAGTCTTTTCGGCACTTTTTTTATTGTTATTGTTACAAATTCGTTTCTTTGATTCCGTTTTCATGTCGCAGACTTTCCTCCCGGTGTCTGTGCGTGCCTGGTCAGTTTTATTAATGTTTCACTTTGAAAGTTTATGTTCTCGTCGCCCGTGTCTTACTGGGCGTCCGTTTGGTTGTTGTCGGGTTTTCTGTTTTGCTTCTCCCGCCGCTGTATGGGCTCTTGCGGCGGGATGTTATCACATTTCTTTCTTGTTCCTCGTCTCATAGGAACATATTCGGCTTTTATTCTTTTTTTTACTTCCATTCTGTTTTCTTTTCTTTCTCCTTTTTAGCTACCTTCCTGTCTTCTTTCTCCTTTTCTTCTCCTACTCTTCCCCCTCGTTCTCCTTCTTTTTCTTTTCTTTCTTCATTTCCTTTCCTTATCCTCTTCTTTATCTTCGTCATCTGTTTCTCCTTCCTCCTCTTCTTCCTCCTCCTCCTCCTCCGCCTTCTCTCCTCCTCCCCTCCTCCTCCTCCTCCCCTTCTCATATTCCTCTGCTCCCCCTCCTTTTCCTAACTCCTTCTCTTCCTCCTCCTCCGCTTCCCCCACCCCCTCCCCTCCTGCGCTTCCCCCTCGCCTCCTCCTCCGCTTCCCCCGCCCCTCCCCTCCTTCCCGCGGCCGCCGTGGTGTTGGAGGAGCCCGCGAGTGAGCGGCGGAGGAAAGCCCATCAGGATATTTTATTCCCTTCACATTCACAGTTCCATTCTGGTCGCTGCAATTATCACCCACGGTCTGGGCTCATTAAGGCGCCGCGTCTCTGACTTTCGCTCAGTCTGCGTTGGCATGGGAGTGTCTCCAGCGCCGATACAGTTCGCTGATAGGACGAAGGAATATGAAATATGCCGCAGCACGCAATTCGTTTATGAGCGCGGAGTAAGAAATATTGGACAGTCATATAGGGTTTATAATCACATAGGTGGAATCTCTGGCAAAAGTCACACTATAAACAAAGACTGAAGCACGGTCAAGAGTTGCTGCTAGCGATTTGTAAACAAAGTCTAAATCATCGTTCAGGCCGCGTCTTTGCTTCGCTTGGACCAAAACAAAAGGACGGGGTGGGGGTCGCTCAAGGAGGCAGGGGAGAGGTGGGGGGCGGTATTCTGAATCTCGTCAATGAATTAAGTATCGAAATGTTTGATTCTAGGTTCTCTTATCGCTCTTTCGATCTGATAATCTTACTCCTCCTCGGGCTCCTCTCCCTCCCCCTCCCCCTTCCCTTGCTTTTGTTTTTCCCTCCCGCTCTCTCCTTCCCGCCGCGACTTTCGAATTCTCTCTAGTTAGGTTGCGAGGTTATCCCCGGCCATGCTGTTGTTTAATCTGTCATAAATTATATCCTACCGCGATTGCGTTGTGATTCGTTATAATCATACATGCATATCTAAGCTAGCGGGGGAATTTAATGCAGGTATAGTCTTGTATAATGAGATATCCTGACCTGGCATTGAGGCGTTCGGCCGGGTTCATGCGGCCGCGCTGCCGTCGCCGCCTGGCTTTTGAACATTTCGCCGACGCATTTCACCCGATGTTGTTATTGTTATTGTTATTGCTATTTCTGTTGTTATGGTCATTATTACTATTAATGTTGTTATTGTTGTTGCTATTATTATTATTATTATTATTATTATTATTATTATTATTATTATTATTTTTATTGGTATTGCTTTTGTCATCATCGTCGTCATTACTTTTTTTATTATTAACAGTAGTAATTTAACGTTCAGTTAAACTTGGTTCAACTATTTGACCTCGTTCAGCTATTCGAACGTGTCCCAGCCAAGTGCATTTTCTAGAAAGGTCCGAAAATAATCAATGCTGGCATACACGGTGATGATAACGACGTTCCAGGCGCAGGGAGAGTCGTTAAGAACGCCCAGGGTGCGCGTTCCCCCGACGCCCTCCACAGACACGATCTTGAAGCCGGAGACGTCTCAGGACCTGAGGAGCTCGGACACTTCCCAGGGTCTCAGCGTCGGGTTTAACCAAGGGTTTAGTGTTCCGTGACCATGCTGGATGACCAGGACCCATAAAAGGGTTTTATTGCGCCATTATTACGTTTGATAATGCACTCTGGATCAAACCTGCTCCGACGGCAGGATGTGCGGGAACTTCAGACCTGCTGGAGGTGCCCTGGATGGGGGAGAGAGAGGGGGGGGGGGCGCGAAGAGACGGCCGCCACACTGACTAATTTGCGACATCCTAATCCCCTTTCAAGAAGGAGTGCACAGAGCACGGGACTTTTGGGTCGAAGAGGCGGCAGAGGAGAGATCGCAGCGCAGAGAGCCGCAGCCCGGCCACGGGAGACGGAGACTGCAGAATGCGCCTGCGCTGCGGCTGCATAGGGAGTTCTGGTGAGGGAAGCTAATTGCGAATATTTTCGTAAAGGAACCACCGTCACCTTATCTATATTTATCTTCATGGCACATATCTGCCACTTACGGCCGCGAGCCGAGAATTCGGAGACTGCCGGCGGTGGGCGTCTGGGACTGTCGGTGCTGGTGTTGTTCCTGCCATTATTGTTGTTTTTATTCGGGTTTTTGCTCGTTATAATTGCTTTTATTACTAGCGTTACGATCTCTTAAGTACATAGAGCCGAGCTAAAAAGATTAAGCCAAAATAGCGCTGCGCTCGGAGAGCATCGTCGTGGGCGCAGGTGCCGCTGGACGGAATGCTGCTTTGACAGGCGGCGCTGCTTCGGCCGGAGAGATTCCCGGCCACGTAGGCCCACACAGGCCCTTGCATGGAAAAGGGACAAAGGTCGTGCATTGGGCAGGGTCATGTCCCGAACGGCATTCGATCGGCTCCGAGGACGACATGCTGAGCGGGCGATAAGAGCATGACGACGGCTGTGTCCGTGTCATTGTAATTCAAATTAGATGATGATTATTTTGATATGAGTATCATGATAGCGAATCTAATGAGGCATAAAGTGAACTTTGTGCCTGCATATTCTTTTTATGGCGACCGCTTCGCACAGTGTGGCCATTTAAAAAGTGACGTGTTTTATTCAAGATATACATTGTCAGACTCATTCGATTTTACTCGTTATTTATTGGGTTTGTTCTTTGCATAACAACACCGCGTTAGGGCCAACAGTTGTGTATATTCATGTGCCCTTTGTTCTTGCGTTCGGATGATGAATAACATATAATAATGGGAGGCCATAAACGTTCAGCATAACAAACATTATGCACCGGCCGAAGAACAATGTAACACGAAGTCTGATGTAAATATGCGAGGCGGCCAATGAAATGGGGAAGATAATGCTGAATTCGAAACAATGAGACGTTTTGAAGTTTACTGCCGTAACATTTTAAATACACGAAGGCCCTTGGGACAGGGCGGGGCCCAGGAAGTGGCCATAAAAACGGAATAGAATGTCGAATGTTGGACAGAATGTTGGAGTGAGAAGGTGTGGGCTGATACGAGGCGAGGGAGGGGCCGGGGGGGGGGGGCTCAGGCGATGCAGGCGGATGAAGGAGGAAACATTAAACGTGATGCTGATGGATGTGATAAGAATAGATGAAGAACAGGATGCAAATGAAGAATGGATGAAGACGGGGGACGTAATGGTGGTGAATCATGGAAATTGATGGAGGACGTGAGAGCTGAACATGAAGGAGAGCCAGAAGGAAATCCCCGCATCATGAATGAGGCTCGGTATGAGGGATATGACGCCGCAACGAGGACACGACAGTCGCAGTGACGTTTTTGTGAGTGTCTCATTAAAGAATTGACAAGCAGCTCCCTCGCCGTGTCGTAGCGAGGGACGCCAGTGAAATACCGTGAGAGCCGTGTCCAGCATTATGCAGCAGAGAATAAATGGTGAGTGATAAACGCCGATAAAACCTCGAATTCCATTGGAGTAAGAAATAGAAAAGAATTAGAGAGACAAAAAAGGGAGAGGAGAAGGTGTAAGAGGAGGAGTGAGGCCGAGAGGGAAAGGTCAAGCAGCAGTCTACAGTAATTCAGCACGAATCATCGGGTTCTGACGTGTGGCATTTGTGTAACCTTTGGCGTTCGGCCTTTCCGAGGGAGCGACGGTGTGGTGCCGCGTCTGGCCGGGCGTATGGTGATGCGGGAGGGATTATATGGTGAGGGCAGAGGGCGACGTGAGGACGTGGTGGTTGGGTGATGATTAAAGCCGACGAGGAAATGGCGGGTGACGAAATTGACGATTGTGAGCTCCGGGAGCCCGCCGGTGAAAGTTGACACAGCGTTTCGCTCGTACACATGTCACCACCGCCGTAAGTACCACTTAATGACATACACCATTTCTTGTACATTGTTCGGAGACATGTACGGCGCCTTTTCTTATGACTTGCAGCGTCTCCGTTTCGAATCTTGTTGGCCGAGAATTCCGTCTTGCGGTCGGGTTCACGCGGGCGACGGTGGCTGAACTCTGTTTTTTCGCTTGCGTGAACAGTTGTCAGTAATGACAGGGCAGACGCGGAAACATGTCGAGGGAAACGCCAGTGTTAACTGCAATGGTTTTCTAAATGTGACAAAAACTTGTGTGTTTGTTTGTCCACGGAGGAGAGACAAAGGCAGAGGGGAGGGAAGAGGGAGAGAAAGAGAGGGAGAGGGAGGGAGAGAGAGAGTGAGGGAGCAAAGGGGAGAGTCGAACAGAGACAGCGGTAGAGACAGAAAGCGTCAGTCTGTCAGTCAGTGCAGTGT
>NC_051391.1:20050520-20060520 GCF_015228065.2 Penaeus monodon | reverse complement strand
CCCCTTCCCTTTCCCCTTCCCCTTCTTTCTCCTCCTCCTCCTCTTCCTCCTACTCCTCCTCCTCCTCCTCCTCCTCCTCCTCCTCCAGCAGCGCCGCCAACACCACGTCTCCCTTCACCATTCTCTCAGCCGTTCGTCCCTTCGCACGCAGTCGGCACGTAGAATAGCGGCCTGTCCATCATTGGTGCTTAGTGTCGGACCGTCTTATCTCCACGGTGTGACGAGGGTGAGGGGATGAGGGGGAGGAGGAGGAGGAGGAGGAGGAGGGGGGAAAGGAGGAGATGAAGGAAAGGGAGGAGGTGAAGGAAGAAGAAGAAGAAGAAGAAGAAGAAGAAGAAGAAGAAGAAGAAGAAGAAGAAGAAGAAGAAGAAGAAGAAGAAGAAGAAGAAGGAGGAGGAGGAGGAGGAAGAAGAAAGAAGAAAAAGAGGAGAGTTAGGAGAAGGAGGGGGAGGATGAAGAAGAGGGGGGGGAGAAGGAGAAAAGGTGGAGGAGATGGAGAGTAGAGAGAAGAAATAAGAAAATAAAGGAAAGGAGAGAGAGGTGAGAGGAGAAGAGAAAATGGTTTAGACAGAAAGAGAAAGAAGTAAAAGTAGAATTATTCGGACGTCTTGAGCAAGAACTCTTTTGTGTATGTCGGGAAGTAGGACACAAATGAGGCAATGGAAGGCAAGGAAGTTGGTACAAATTTTAGCGTCCACTCCGCCGGATTGTGTTAAGTATTGGCTCTTGGTGAAAAAATAATAAAGAACGTAACGTTAAAATTGTTTCAGTTATATGAAAAGAGCAGTTAGAATAATCATATCTTCGGCTCGTAACGCAAGCATCACGCTCACTGCATCAGCTGAGTGAGTACGCTCCCCCCTCCCCCTCCAGTCCATTACTGAGTACTGCCGGACCCTAGGTAGGTCAGCGGGCACACAGACATGGCGGGAAGGTAAGCTGATGGATATCAACCCACCTCCGCTGCGAGGAATAACTGGCTGCATGTTAACACGTCTTTGTTTGATGTGCCCGGTTCTCATGGTTCGCCTTTCTTCCCTCTCTGCCTCTTCCTCTCGTTTCTCCTTCTCCTCCTTTTTCCTCTGTCTCCTTCTCTCTTTCCAATTCCTCTTGTGTGTCACTCACTGTGCCAGCGCCCTAGAACAGTAACAATCACACTAACCAAATCCGGCTTGAGGAACGTTTGCCATGATGATAAAGTTAAGATCATGAGCCTTATTGGAGAGTGGAAGGGCAGGCAGGGCGGAGGGAAGCGAAATAGGGAGAGAGCTGAATGGATTTTTTCCCTCTCTCTCTCTCCTTCCTCCTTCCTATCTTCGGCCATTCTGCCCCTCTGGAAAACGCGCGCAAAATCTTTGGGAGTTTTCGGACGCTGTTTCAACTTGATTGGCACCCCACCCTCATTCTCCCGACAGAAAAAGTTGTCAGTGGCCATTTTTCCATCGCACAATTTTCCACACTTTTCACAACTTATCCAGGATTTCCAGACACTAATAGCTATCTATTATGATCTCTTCTCCCACCTGACCTTCCAAGAATCTCATCCATTTTGGAATTAATATCCAAAAAAATCGAGATTTCTTGAATTTCTAGCGATGTCCCACAGCTCGTGTCCGGGCACTGGGAAGCTGAGCGTGATGACAGCCGACATGACCTGCAAACTCGCCGTGACCAGCTGCTGAGGGAGGGCCCCCGCCGTCTGCTACTGCTGCTGATCCTTGTCCCTTCTTGGTGCTCTGCTTCTGCTTTTTCTGCTTTTCGCTCTCCCCGTGGACTCCTGCTTTGTTAACACAGCTGACCGTCGTTTTCTAGTCTCTCTTCTCTCACTGGACTAGATATTTCCCTTGGATCTCTGTCTCTGCCGCCGAGAACTGTTTCATCCCTGAACAGAAATGCATCAAAGAGTACAGCCCCGTCAGTGTAGCGCTGTGTACAAAGCCAGCACCACGCAAACCTGATGTGCTGTTCAGGGTATGATGCCTCACGCCCCCCACATTGTTCGCCCCTCTTCTCGCTCGCCACATCCCCGCCATGCGTTGACAGCCAGCAGGTGACAACCAGCAGGTGACGGGCGTGTTGCACAGGGTCGCCACCATGGCCGCGAGCTCATGGTGTGTCATATGTAACGCACATGACTAGGATGGAGTGTGTCTTCTCTCCTCTGCCTGATGCTCTTGACACCTCGCTTGTTTATGGAGGAGTTTCCCACTTTTTGTGCTTGATGATGTGTTTTGTTTATTATAGCTTGTGCTTGTAAGGAAAGGAATATTCATAATCCATTGCTCTGTCAATGCAAGGGCGATTTTTATTCCTAGCATATAAAGACATGTTTAAACATTTGTATCGGTTTTAATACTTGAACATAACCCACAGCAGCGACCCTTAGCATAGACTGAAAGAGCCCGCCCATGCCCGCGAGAGAGAATTCCGCCAGGGCAGCTCCGGTTTTCTAACACCTCACGCAGCAGTGAGCTAACAAGCCTCACTAACACCGCGTCAGAGCGTCTGGCCGGCTGTTGTTGATGGAATTAATCACGAGGGAGACTGAGCGATCATGAGGGTGTTATCATTACCTGGAAGACAGTGATTAAAAGGCAGAGCTTCATTGAGATAAATACTATCATTAACTGTAACGACGGCATAAGTTATAGCACGGAGCGAGAGTACACCAGTCAACAGGGTCATCCTCTCTCCCTCCCCTCCCCTCCCTGCCAACACGACCCTTCCTGACTCTTACCCTTCTGTTACCCTTGCCCCTCCTTTCATCACCTCTTCCTCCCACCCTTTTCCTCTCGTTCCGTCAACTTCTGCTCTTGTCTTCCCCATCATCACTGTTCTGGCCGCTGCTTTCCTTCTTTGTCCTCGCACCGGATTTTTTTTCCTCACAACCTTCTCTCCAGCACTTCCACCAGCCGAGGGGAATCATCATCCTAAAGTTCACCCCTTCATCCTCCTCCTCGTCTTCCTCCTCGTCTCCCTCATCCTCCACAGCCGAGAGAACCCCTCCCTCGTTCAGGATGTCTTGGGAGGAGGTGGGCGTCCCATGCCCCAGGGGAGGCGGTGGTAGCCCTGCGTGGCACGGGGTCGGTCGCAGATGAGGCCGGAGGAGAATGTAAGTCTCGGTGGATGTGACGCGGGTACAGTCTTAGCCGAGTGTGACAGACATTAAGACAGCGGGGTGTGACGGGGTTGTCTTGGCTGGATGTGAAGGAGGACGGGTCTCGGCGCAGGTGACGAAGGAGGATGTCTGCTGCCTGAGTTTAGCTGAAATTAATTCTCGTCGATAGTTACTGCTTGGCGCTGTGACACGGACTTAGACTAGATATCAATCAGTTTATATATATATATATTATATATATATACATATATATAGATATATGGATATATAATACATATATATATATATATACTTACTTATTTATATATTTATATATATATATAGATAGATAGATAGATAGATAGATAGATAGATATTATATATGTATATATTATATATTTATATGTGCTTATATATATATATATATATATATATATATATATATATATATATATATATATATTATTTGTATTTGTGTGTGTTCGACTCTTCTATAAGGATTTATTTGGTCGTCTTTTTTGTTATTTGTTAGTTAATATAGAAACCATGGGCCTCACCCTGAGGCCTGGCCAGAGTGCGGGGCAAGTGTGAAACATGAGGCAGTCGAGCCGAGTGAGATTGTTACATGAATCTGATTGAGGCTAGAAGGCGAAGAGCTCGTAAAGATGATGGAACTTGACCAGCTGGCGCGTTAATTATAAAGCGAAGAGACATATCAAGATTAGAAGAAGCTGATATCCGCCTTTAGACCCCCTCCCTCCCTCCCTCCCTCCCTCCCTCCCGCGTTGTGATAGTCGCTCGCTGTCTGAGGATCAAGCGATGTTTCCCGTCATCGCTCCCGACGCAGGAGCAAGCTCTTCCCTTGAGCCTCACACCCCGGCGCCCCGAGCCGCCCTCACGCCGTCACGTCCGGACAAGAGGACTGACACTCTCAAGGAACCCATTAGCGCCTCCTGCCCGTCAGCCGCTTCTCAGCCTCACCCCCTTCAATCGCCTTGGCCGCCCCCTTCGTCGCGCCGCGTAATGAGAGCCGGGAAGAATGTGCGGAGCGCGGGAGGGGGAGCTGTCCCTTGATGACCCCCCCCCCCCCTCACCCTTAGCGCCCCTTCTCTCTTGCCCTTCGCTGTCAGCCGCGTCTCTTGGTTCTAACCCTGGGTGTCTTCTCCCGAACTCCCCTCACCTTCCCCTTTGCCTTCGTCGGGCTCGCGAGCTTCACTGTCTTCGTCACTAACAGCGTCATCATTGTCACTGCTGACATCATCACCGCGTCGCCGGTTGAAAGTGACTGGTCCCGTCCTCCCCCTCCCCCTCCTCCCCCTGAGCCGTGAAGGTGATGAGACCCGCGATGGCCCGACGTGCCCCTTCGCCCCCCCTCCCCCCGCCTCGCCATCAGAGAGATACGCCTACAAACACGACATTAAAGGCACTGCCCATCATCTTCCCATCAGCATCATTACGACGGCCTTAATAACTCGGAGGAGAGAGATAAAAGACGTCGCCTCCGCCCCGTCTCATCCGCTCGTGTCACCCCCCACGCCCCCGCCCTCGCATCACGCCTTTCTTTCATTCCTCCTCTTTCTCCTCCTCGCCCTTCTCCTCTTCCTCTTCGTCCCTCTGCGCCGCTTCTTCCTTTTATTTTTTTCTTTCTCCTCTGCCTCTGACATCTCTTTCTCTTACCCCTCCTCTTCCTCTTCTTCTTCTTGCCCCAGTCTGCCCACTCTTCTTTTCCTCCTCCTCATCGGTTCCATTTCTCCTTTATCTCCTCTTCTTCCTCCTCCTTCTCCTGCTCCTCCAACTCCGCCCCCATCATATCTCCTTTCTTCCTCCTCTTCCTCCTCCCCCTCAACCCTTTCCCCTTCCTCCTAACCTTCCTCCTCCCATTCTCCCTCCCATTCCCCCTCCTCCCGTCCTCCTCCCCCTCCCCCCCTCCTCCTCCTCCTCCCCCCTCCTCCTCCCCCTCCTCCTCCTCCTCCTCCTCCTCCTCCTCCTCCTCCTCCGACCCGAAGCGCCGTCGTCATCCCGACGAGTCCGCCATCCGAAACTGACATCTATAAACATGCGAAGTTGTCCCCCAACGCCTTACAAATCACGGTGCCCTTTGACTCTGTAATGGGCGGTGTTTTGCCTGACAATGGCCCTTTGGAGTGATCAGACGCGGGCCTTTGTTGCAAGTATGAGCGAGGACAGTCCGCCGCCCGCCTCTGTGCATTATGGCCGGGCGCAGCTTCTCCGTCCCTCCATTACTGCTTAAAGTGCGGAATTATTTTTAATTATCCAAGTTTTATTAAGCTTGTAAAAACGAGAATGCTGAGAGAGAGAGAGAGAGAGAGAGAGGAGAGGAGAGAGAGAGAGAGAGAGAGAGAGAGAGAGAGAGATTGACTGACTGACTGACTAACCTAAAAGAGCAAACGAAAAAGAGGAAAGACGCGAAAAGGACGAAGGAAGAGAGAAAAGGGACTAATTGACTATATTTGTTATAATGAAAGGAATTTGGGATGTAGACCGTAGAAAGGCCAGAGCAAAGCGAGACTGAGGGAGGCCGATAGCCCGAAAAGGAAGAGAAAGAGGAAGCGGAGATAAAAAGAGACAAGACAAGGTGACACGGGGAGGGCGGGAGGGAGGAGGGAAGGGGCGGAGGGTCACGCACCGTCGGGTCGGCTGTCGGTGACGGACTGGCGTCGGTAACCTAATGGATGCTGCCGCCCTCCGGCCCGCGTCACTGCCGGTCACACTCCGGTCACTCCGAAACAGGCCAGTCACTCCGTCACACTCCGCTCCCTCCCCGTCACTCCGCTCTCGCTGGCCGTCACACCTTTAAAAACCAATCGTCGGCCTCCCCGTCTTCACTCTTACTGTCAGCTGTCTTGCACGCCTGTCCCCCGCCGGCCCGTGGCTGTGACCTCTGTCCTTATCCTTCAGACCCGTGACCTCCATGTCCTGCCCCCTACCCCCCTCTCTTGGCTTCCCCTCCCCCTCTCCCCTCCCCCCGCGCCGCTTAGAGATTTAGGAAGGTTTTTTGGGTTCGGTTCTCTTTGAAGGGGAGGTTCTACTTTTTTCGTGTCCGGACCAGTTATTTCTGGATGCGATTTTTCTTCTTCTTTTCTTTTCAACATGGGCCGTCAGATTGCCGACGAAAGGCATTATTTCAAGTTGTGTCCAATATTTGTGTACGTATGTCTGTACGTACATTGTTGTTTGTGTGTGTGTGTGTGTGTGTGTGTGTGAATGTATATGTGTGTATACATACACACATTCACACACACACGTTCCTTTTTTAATGTTAAGTATTTTCGTAAACTTGCTCGTGGTTGGGAAGCTTTTATTTCTGCGGCGACCGATATGGTTGTATTTGATGGAATGTGTGGTTCTTCCCGTGCACAGCAGCGCCCTGCAATGCCCCTTTCTTTGCGAGAAGTACATATGTACGTTCCTGTTCCCTTTTGTGTACGCTTTAAAAACACGCACAGCACAAAAAATGAAGGAAAAATGGCCAGAACAATAATTTTTGTGTCCCTCTGGTGGCTTCTATTTTTGGTTTAGCATTTTAGATACAAGTTGAACAGTAGCAGGTATTTTTGTGTATATCCCGTATCACAGCAGTGAAGAAGTTTCCCTTATATATATATATATATATATATATATATATATATATATATATATATATATATATATATATTTCATATATATTTATTTATTTATTTATTTATTTATTTATTTTTATAGATATATATACAATATGCATATATATATATTATATATCTATATTATATATATTTATATATATATATATATGCATCATATATATAATATATATATATATATATATATATTGTGTGGTGTGTGTGTGTGTGTGTGTGTGTGTGTGTGTGTGTGTGTGTGTGTGTGTGTGTGTGTGTGTGTGGTGTGTGTGTGTTGGTATATATACATATACATATATATATATAATATATATACATAATATAATATACATAATGTGTTGTGTGTGTGTGTGTGTGTGTGGTGTTGTGGGTGTGTGTGTGTGTGTGTGTAACACACATACACACACACACACACACACACACACACACACACACACAACACACACAACACACACACACACACACAATAATACACACACACACCATATATATACATACATACATACATACATACATACATACATACATACATACATACATATATATGTATATGTCTATATATTTATACACACACACACACACATACATGTATATATTATATATGCTTTATATTTGTATATGATATTTTCTATGAACTTGTCGAGGCTTACATCTGCGTTTCTTAGACCTATTTCTTTCCCCCTCCCCCCCCCCTCGATCTTCTCTGCCTTGTCTTCTCAGTCAGTCTCGGGTGTCTCGTCTCGAAGACACCTCTCCACGTATTTGTTTATTGGCATTTGAGCGTTTGTTCTTTTGAATCATCTCCCTCTCTCTCTCTCTCTCTCTCTCTCTCTCTCTCTCTCTCTCTCTCTCTCTCTCTCTCTCTCTCTCTCTCTCTCTCTCTCTCTCTCTCTCTCTCTTCTCCCCTTCTCCTCTCTCCTCTCTCTCCTCTCCTCTCTCTCTCTCTCTCTCTCTCTCTCTCTCTCTCTCTCTCTCTCTCTCCTCTCTCTCTCTCTCTCTGTTCCTTCAATTTGCAACACCTGCCTTTATTGTTTCGTTCGCTATTTTATTATTGGATTCTTTTTTCGTTCCTCAGTTTTTTCTTGTTTTTTCTCTCTTTCCCTTCCTTCCCCCGTTTGTTTCTTCCCTCTATCTTCCCCCCACCCCCTCTCTCTCTCTCTCTCTCTCTCTCTCTCTCTCTCTCTCTCTCTCTCTCTCTCTCTCTCTCTCTCTCTCTCTCTCTCTCTCTCTCTCTCTCTCTCTCTCTCTCTCTCTCTGTTATTTCTCCACACGCCATGACTATCGCCCCCCCACCTAACTGTCCGCCATAGCCCTGTCCACCTTCCCTCCGGACCTTCTCTTCCCACACTTTATTCCGTCCCTTTCCTTTCTTCTCCCCCCCCCCCCACGCCAGCGTTCCCTTAGGTCGCCCAGGGGTCGTCAGCTCCCCCCCCCCCTCCCCCAGCGCCTTCGGGTCGTCGGAGAGTCCCCACGTCCCCGGCCGGCCATCGGGGGCGCGGACGAGCTCTTGGCCAATAGATGCCCCCACTTCATTAACAACTTCCAGACCTAATGTCTCTGTTTGTCGCCGAGGATCCTCAACACGCGGGTCGGGATTGGCGATTGGGGATTCAAGTTTTCTCTCTCTCTCGCTCTCGCTCTCTCTCTCTCTCTCTCTCTCTCTCTCTCTCTCTCTCTCTCCTCTCCTCTCTCTCTCTCTCTCTCTCTCCTCTCTCTCTCTCTCTCTCTCTCTCTCTCTCTCTCTCTCTCTCTCTCTCTCTCTCTCTCTCTCTCTCTCTCTCTCTCTCTCGTCCAGCTTTCCGTTCTCTGCTGCTTCACGGCCTTGTCTGGCTTGCTCTCGATCTCTCATTCGTCTTTGTTTGGCTGTGCTCTGAGCGTCCGCTGCTCTCCCCTCTTTTGTCAGCGTTCGTTTCGTGTGCTTCGGACGGCCAGAGATGCTTGAGTTGACTGTGTGGCAATGCTAGTATTGCTTGCCTAGATTACTCATTTGCACTTCATTCATTAACAAATGTGCGTATATACATATATATGAATATATATATATATATATATATATATATATATATATATATATATATATATATATATATATATATATATATATATATATATATATATATATATATATATATATATATAATATATATAACATAAACTACTACATAAGTGTGTTATGTATGTATCGATCACACAACAAGAAGAGAGAGAGAGCAAGATAGAGAGAGAGAGAGAGAGAGAGAGAGAGAGAGAGAGAGAAGAGAGACTTCTCCAATCACATTTTGACACCGCAAGAGCTGATATCTCCTCCATAGCAGTGGCGCTATGTTAACATCGACTCATTCATAAATCTCCTCATTGAGTAAGTCCGCACAGTGCATTTGCGTGTAATCCTCGAGCGCCACCAGAAACAACAAGAACGACAAAGATCAGGGCAAAAGTTGCCTCCCTCCGCCCGGGCCGTCTCCAGGCGGGAGTCACCACCGCCGCACCACCGCCACAACACCAGCCCGGCAGCGCCACCAGCGCCACTGCCACAATTAGGTTCATTACTGTTTACGAGCGGGCGCTCTGCCTCCTCCCTCCTCCGGCGTTCCAGGATTCCAGATCTTGGAGGCACTTACGGGCGAGTCGCTCCCCTGGGCCGCATCCTGGAGCCTCCCTCGTCGTTTGCTCGCGGCTCCAGTCAATCCCTCACTGACAGACGGCGCCGCCACTTCCAGACCTGACCTGGAAGCCGATAATATGGAACCTGAGATCTTCCGCAGACGCCTCTCTTGATTCCCGTCTCCTCCCTTCCCTTCTGTCTCTCTCTTTCCCCTCTTCCCTTCACGCTCTCTCTCACTCTCTATCTATCCTCCCTGTCTCTCTCTCTCTCTCCTCTTTCTTTCTCTTTCTCATTCTTCTCCACGCTCTGTTTCCACTTCGCTTCCTTCTTCCAAACCCTCACCCTTTCTCCATTCTCTTTCTTTCGTCTCCCCCTTCCAACTTCCCCTTTCCTCCTTCCTCTCTCTCTTTTCCTCCTTGCCCTCTTCCGTCTCCCCTCTCCCACCAACATTCCCCTCGTTGCCATCACCCCCCTCCCTCCCTGCCCCCATCTTGCAGTCTTAGCGGCGTTGTGTGTGCTAATGAAGGGCGAGAGTAGGTTGTGATATGACACTTGGTAGTTTCGCCCCCTGGTTATGTGCGCCGGAGGACGAGCGCGATGACTGCGGATGGAATAGGGTTGATGACTCGTGCTTATGGTTGATGATGAAGTCGTGTCAAG
>NC_051391.1:20035520-20045520 GCF_015228065.2 Penaeus monodon | reverse complement strand
TTGTGGCCATTAATAATACTGATAATAGGATAATTATCGCGTGTGGTAAAGCTCCACTTTGTTTCAGCTGGACGAGGCTCACGCCGCCTCCGCCGCCGCCAGGCCTCGCTGGCTCGGGGGACGCGCCAGCCGGACGCTCCTTGCGGCTCGCGATCGCTGCGCCCTTCGCCGCTTCGACGGCGGGGCGGCGCCGCGGCAGTCGTTCGCTCTCACGTCATAGGAAATCAATGGTCATATGTGTGTGTGTGTGCGTGTGTGCGTGTGTGTGTGCGTGTGTGTGTGTGTGCGTGTGTGTGTGTGTTTGTGTGTATGTATGTGTATGTGTGTGTGTGTGTGTCTGTGTGTTTGTGTGTGTGTGTGTGTATGTATGTATGTATGTAATGTATATACATATTATTATGTATATAATATATATATATATATATATATATATATATATATATATATATATATATATATATATATATATATATACAGCTTTGATAATATAATTTGCATATCAGTTGTTTGTGGGCTTTTTCCAGAAGTGATATATCACGCATTATGCATCTTGTCCCCTGATAATACGTCATATGCCAGGCCGGCCACCTGCCAGGCTGTCCACCTGCCAGGCTGTCAAGGGTTCTCTCGGCCCTGGTGACCCGCGCCTTGGTACGCCCACACCGGGCGCTCCAACCGAGGCTTCCCGCCCGCGCAGCGGACCCCTTTGCACTTCCGCATGGAAGGGAAGCCGAGGTGTCGCTGAGGTCGTCTTGCCAGGTGGGCGTGCGGGGGGCGCCCTGGGAGGCTCGAATGCTGGGGCAGGAGAGCAGCGCGTGCTGAGCCGGGCTGTCGTGTGGCAACACAATGCGAGCCGTCAGCCGCCAGCGGCCCTGTCACACCTGCCCGCCGCCGCCGCCGTCATGTTATTGCAACTGCAGCCGATCCTTTTCTCTGATTTCCCGATTGTGAGGTTATCGTCGACTGAAAGTGATTTAGAGTGGACTCTGATTCCGGTCGGACGCGTGCGCCACAAGGGATGAGGTGCTGACGTTTACATCGGCGCCGCAGGTGGAGCCCCGGCGTCGTCACGAAAGCGGCCCTCGAGACGCGCCGCCACATTTTTATGCTTCCGATTTTATGGAGGTGATCACTCTGATAGCAGAGTAATATTCCACCCGCAGTATGATCCAATATTCAAATACTATGCGGCAAATGTCAGCAGTCAGCGTGGGCTCGTAAATCGTGTCGAGCTCCGCTGACATACTGGTGACTGCCACCCCCTCCCCCCACCTTGTTACCCTGAGTCCCACTGCTTACCAATGGACGTCTGTGTGGCGGCGGACGCTGCTTGTTGTTCTTGCCTGTCTGCCAATTTCGTTTTATCATTTATACGCCGGTAATCAGTCTGCATGGCGGTCCGGAAAACAATGTGTTTGCGTATTCATAGCCATTTCGAAATACATTGCTTTAAGTCATTAAACCGCTACACCAGGTTCATCTTACTGCTGTTGAATGACATGAACAGCGCCTGTTTAATTTTCAAAACCTTTTGTGTAATGCGACTGGCTTAAAGTTATGGACACAGACAAAGTTCGTTTCAGTGTAATACAAAACTAATAATGATAATAAAAATTATTGATACATAGATATGTAGATAAATAAGCGATAATTTATCTTACAGATTTCCTTTCCGAATTATGAGGAGCCATCCCTCGTCTGTCGCTCACCGTATTATGAGGAGCCATCCCTCATCTGTCGCAGCCAGAGCGGGCGGCCGCCGTCCTCACACGTCCTTACAAGCGCTGAACCAGGCACCTGTTAGTCTGAACAAAGGCCGCACAAACCCGATTAACTTACCATAGAGAAGCGTAATGTAAGAAACGTGGAAGCAGGCGGAGACCAAGTCAACTTTTGTTACGTAGAGAATTGGCTGTCATGCGGCACAAGAGAGCCGCTGTGACGGCTTAAGAGACAATGTTATGGAGGAAACAACGTTAATTAGCGGAGCATAAGAGAGAAAGGGTTGGCCGGGCGCCGTTGTTCCTCCGCGTCGTCGCAAAAGGGCGTAGCTTCGAGGCTTTAGTCGCCAGATCGAACGCGTCCCCGCGGGAAAACCCTTCCTTCCTTCCTTCGGATGAAAAGAAAGTCGTCTCAGCTGACGAAGGTGGGGACGAGACCCACCCTTACGTTACGGCATTTTTTCCCCGCCGTTTTTCTGGGTCGACAAAGGGCGACCGGACCACCCTTTGTTGACACAAGGAGCGGTCCTTTCAGGGCTTTATCGGGCTTATTACGGGGATATAGATTAATGACACGGCGAAAAGGAGAGTGTGACCAAGTATTTACGCTAATGAAGGGACGGCGGACCTTCGGTGATCAGGTTAAGGGGCATTGTAGCGAGCCGCGGACTCAGTGTCGTCATTAGAGCTAATTGTTTTTTGGGAGGCGGTGATCCTGTGAAATAGCAGCGCCCTGTGTGGCTGGGCCGCCGCCGTCCCGCGAAGCCGAAGAATGCGGCTGATCACGCCCTTGTTCTCCGGGTTGGGTGCATCTGCATATTGTGTTCCTTGTGAATTTGCATTACAAGATTTTGTTGCTAGCATTATTTACTATCATATAACAATATGCATTGTATTTTTTATTGTTTTACCTATTTTGTTTTGGCGTTATCAGTATTGTTGATCTCTGTCTTGTCAAGTATTAATATTATTTTGTAGTGACACTATGTGCCACTTTCTCAGCGCAGTCGAGGAAGCGAAGATGATCTAACGCAAACGTTTTCCGTTGCAGGGGAAGAAGGCGAGGGGAAGGAGATGCCCGGCGACGGTGAGGAAGGAGAGTCTCCAGGCTCCAGCCCCAGACACTGCAGGTAAGGGCACTTCCAGTTCTATTTTCTTCTCAGCTCTGGTATTTTCATGCAGTATATACTTGAAATTCGCCGTTTTTTACTTCTTTAATACTTCATGTTTTGGATTTACCCCGAGCTAAATGTGCGTTTGAATTGTTTGCAGGGACAGCGGAAGTGTGACGTCTCGCGAGGGGCTGTCTCCCAAGATGTCCCCCCGCCACTCGCCGCGGGAGTCCCTCAACTCCTCGCCAGCTCCCTTCATGTCCCCCCGCGCCACGCCCCCGACGATGCGCCCGATCGTGTCCTCGCCCTCCTTCATGCGAGGATCCGACAACGAGGCCGACATTCTCGACTTCTCCCTCCGGCGCTCGCCCGCCCCCTCCAGGGAGGACCTCCTCAACCTTTCCGTGGGCTCCTCCATGGCTGGCTCGCCGCCCCCCGGCTTCCACCGCCTGGGGGACTCGCCTCTGGATTTGTCGGTGCCCCGAAAGCGTGCAGCAGATGCCCTTCTTGAGGCTGCCCAGGGAAAGATCCATCACGACCTGGCTAAGAATCTTGGGGCCTGGGGCATCCCCCTCCCCCCACACCTGGCCTCAGCCATGGCCCTCAGACCTGATCTAGCATCACTCAAGCCTGAGCTGGCTCTATGGAATGGCAAGCTTAAAGGTGACAGTACTTCCACAAAGCTTCCACCATTCCCCATGGGCGCTCTGCCTCCCACGCCCTCTGAGGCGTCTAGAGCTTTGGAGCGGATGAGTGAGCTGAGCAAGCTCGGCGGCGACAGCGGACTGGACCTTTTCAGAGGCAACCTGAGTGGGAGCTCCGGCCGTGCCACCGCCTGGCAGAGTCACTGGCTCAGCAAGGGCCAAGATGCCACAAAAGACGTGCTCAAGTGTGTTTGGTGCAAGGCTTCCTTCAACACATTAGCAGAGCTCACGACTCACATGAAAGAGGCTAAACACTGCGGGGTGAACCTCCCTCCGCCCATCCCGCCTCCCTCTTCCAGCGCCTCGTCGATTAACACCCACCTCCCGCCCCAGTACACGCCCACCAAGATGCCCTCGTCGAAGCCCCCTTCCTCCTCTTCCTCGGCTGCTTCCGGCTCCTCGTCCTCGAGCGACCTGATGTCGAGCATCAAGGAGACGATGCCGCTGCCGCGCAAGCTGGTGCGCGGCCAGGACGTGTGGCTTGGCAAGGGCGCCGAGCAGACCCGCCAGATCCTCAAGTGCATGTGGTGCGGCCAGAGCTTCAAGTCTCTCGCGGAAATGACACAGCACATGCAGCAAACACAGCACTACACTAACATAATCTCTCAGGAGCAGATCATCTCATGGAAATCCCCCGAGGAAAAATCTAGTAGTCAGAGCCACGTCAACGCTGTGCTTACCTGCAAAGTATGCGACCAGGCATTCTCATCGCTCAAGGAACTCAGCAATCACATGGTGAAAAATGCCCACTACAAGGAGCATATAATGCGTTCCATCACAGAGTCCGGGGCCCGGCGAAGGCAGAGCACACGCGAAAAGCGCAAGAAATCTCTGCCTGTGCGCAAGCTGCTGGAACTCGAGCGCGCACAGCAGGAGCTGCGCACGCAGTCGGACAGCGGAAGGTTTGGGAAGGACCAACCTGGATCCGGACGCATCACATGCGAAAAGTGTGGTGACAAAATTGACACATCTCTGTTCGTGGACCACATCCGTAACTGCGTCGGAGCCTCCAGCCGGGACTTGCTGAAGTCCGCGCTCCTCTCCCCCGACAGCGACTACAGCAACAAACTCGACTCCGCTCCGGAGACTGATAGCGAAGGCAAGAAGACGCCGGAGAAAACCCCTCGCGACAGCCCCAGGGAAAAGGACTTCGACAAGCCCAAGGGACGCGGGGACTCCGAGTCGCCTTCGGTATTAAATGCGCTCGAAAAATTGATCGAAAAAAGTTTTGATTCTGGCAAGGCAAAACCTGGAGCTGGACCTCTGGGATCAAGCATTCTCCGCCGGCTTGGCATCGACGAAAGCGTCGACTACTCCAAGCCGCTGATGGACCCTCAGCTGGTCGGCATGTACGCCACGTTCTCCCGCCTGCACGGTGGCCCGCCGCTCGGAGCTGGTGCTCCCTCTACCTTTAATCTACCACCTTCCTTCGGCTCGGGCGACAGAGGCACGGGTGTGCGAGGCATCGGCGACTCCATGATGAGCCCAAGCGCAGACTCTGATACTCGTGACACATTCCCGCGGTCACCCTCACGGCCTGGGTCACGACCAGGCTCGCGCCCTGCCTCCGCAGGATCCATAACCCGGGACGGCAGTGCAAGCGAGCGCTCTTTGGAAATGCTGCGGCTCGATAGCAACCAGGCCGCCACGCCCGAGGAGCTCGCCCCCACGGAGAACGGCGCCGACCACTCCGACAATGAGCAGGAGAGCCTCTGCGGCCGGGAGGAGGTCAAGCAGGAGCCTATCGAGACCAACGGCGAAATCAGCGACCGCGAGTCCGTCACGGCCAGGGAGGAGGTGAGAGTGAAGGAGGAAATACGGGTGAAAGAGGAATTCAAGTTAAAGGAGGAAGGTGATGACGAGGAGGATAACGAATCTCCTGAGGCGGGTCGTGAGTCTCCTTCAGGTAGACTCATGGGGTCGCCAGCAGGCTGTAGCAGCAGGTCTGGCACTCCCCACTCAGAGACCAGCGTGGGGAGGTCCGGGTCTGGCCTCGGAGCCTCGGGGCTTGGAGGCCTCTCCGCCCTGCTCGGAGGCGGCGGCGAAGGCTCGTCTTCGCACCCTTTGGCGGCCCTGCAGAAGCTGTGCGACAAGACCGAGACGCAGCCGCGGCCGCCCCCGGTGAGCGGGGCGTCGACAGGGCCCCAGACGAACCCTGGCGCCATCCTGGCCTTTTCCTGGGCATGCAATGACGCCGTCACAGCTGACAGCATCATGAAATGTGCTTTCTGTGACACGCCCTTCATCAGCAAGGGCGCCTACCGACACCACCTGTCGAAGATGCATTTCGTGAAGGACGGCGCCATGCCCGAAAACGCCGGCGGCAAGACGAGCAACACGAAGCCGCCCTCGAGCGGGAGCAAGGCGGCCACGCCCCCCGCGCCCCCCGTGGATGACTCGCCTCACTCCAAGTTCCTCAAGTACACGGAGCTGGCCAAGCAGCTCTCCAGCAAGTAGTGTCGGCCGCCGCCCTGGGGTGGCCGCCCCTCCCCCCACTCCCCCACCCGCGCCCGCCAAAGACCCCCCGCCCCCGCCCGCCCGTGAACAGCGCGGCGTGGCTCGTGTGTACAGTGTAACTATTTATCCTTCGTGAGAGCTTGGTGGCCCCTTTAGTCTTGTGATACCTGGCAGGCCGAGGCAGGGGCGGCCGGGGTCCTCTCATATCACCCGCCGCCCGGGACCGTCACTACCGGCGGGCGCTGCTCCCGTCCCCGCCCGCAGGAAAGACACGTGCCAACAATCAAAACAACCCGCAGAGTACAAAGTGTGTGTTGTGGGCGGGCTGGGTTGTGGCCACGCCCGTAGTAGCGAGGGAGCCCGCGTCCACTGCTGGCCCTGGCACTCGAGGTGTCAGGGGCCTGCAGGCGGCTGCGGAGAGGGCGCGGCGCCCCCATGCCCCGGTGCGCCCCCGCCTCACGCTGTGTATCCTCACGCCCAAGGCAATATGATTGTCGCGGGCCGTCGCAAACTCTTAATCGCTCACACTTGCTGTCACTTTTTCACATAGTTATTAATATATAGACATGATAAGATTAAGCTGACAAGGCAATGATCAAATTGATTGTTGATAATCATTTGGAAAACATCAGTGATATATCAATATCATCCTTTTTACAATATGCTGTCTTTGACTTGCTGAAAGTGATCTCAATGCTTTTTATTCCTAGTGTAAAGGTACGCCAGACCAACAGACAGACCGTTGAGGCTTGGTACCCCCCCCCCCCTGGCCTGCAGCCTCACGTGAGCAGCGTTGTCACTGCCACCATCACTAACCCGACCTCCCAGTACCTCCAATCTGGCCTCGCCTCTCGCAACCTCCAGTGTGGCCTGTCACTAGCACTTGCACCGCCAGCATGGCCTCCTAACATCACCAACAGCTTCACCTTGCTGCACTAGCCTGGCCGCCACTACCATTACCACCACTACACCACCACCTCCACTGTAAGGCCATGCCACACACACCCTTCCCTGCCCGCCCCTTCCCCCGCCCCCTGTGACGTCTAAGACCTCATAGAAAGAGCCATGACATCCCGAACTCCAGCCTAAGGCACTCGTCCCCCCCCCCTCTGAGTTCCATCTTTCGCTATACAGTATTACCAAAAGGAGTAGCTAGTTAAGTGTCACCATTCCCTGCCACCTCGTAAGTAGACAGTATTAGTCCACCTTAGAACTCTAGCTTTGTTTTCGTCCGTGAGTGTGCCGGGCTTACGTCGACGAAGCCGCGCTGGCTTCGCCGTCTGCTCGGCCGCCCCGCCCCCGCTCCGCCAGGGCGCCAGATAATTCATCCCTAATGAGATGCCGCCTATCTGAAATGAGCTTCACGATTCGAGGCGCGAACCCGGCGGTTTCAAAGGCAAGCCAGCCAGATATGTTTCACATCAATCATGTGCGAGTGCTGATCGCGGGAGTCCATCATCCGCGCGGCTCAACTGCACACGCCTCGACGAGGCCGGCTGCGCGCGCTCGCATGATGCACGGGAGGCGCCAGCCGTTTTCGTTAGCATTTAATTGTCTCGTTACACATAGAGAGGGTGAGAGGAGATACATATACGAACATCCATACATAGATATATATGTGTGTGTGTATGTATGTATGTATGTATGTATATGTATATGTATATGTATACACATGCATATATACACATACATACATGCATGCATATGTACACACACACACACACACACACACACACACACACACACACACACACACACACACACACACACACACACACACACAACACACACACACACACACACACACACACACACACACACAAAACGCACGCACAGAATATCCGTAAATGTAATATTATTTCCGTTGGAATTGATAAATAACCACATCGTCAGTGACATGTGCGATAACGGCTTTTGATTATTCGGTGTAATATCTAATTGCGCGGCAGTTAATCGCGGGCCACCTTAGGCCCTCCATGCAACCGGCCAAAGAGCACTGGAACGGCTGGCGAGTGCGCGATCGCCGAGCTTTATCCTATGACATACGATCCTCAGAGTGGCGGAGGCACGATAATACTGCGACGCGCTGATCACAATCACATCTCGCGGATGAAGCGTGTCCGTGGGTTGCTAAGGCGGTGCCGGCGGGGCTAATTTTAGAATGATACATGCTGCCAGCAATACAAAGGGCGGAGGAGTAAGCCAGTGCACACTCGTCAAGCCCTTCGCATCCCGTGGTAATCAGGGGTTGTCAAGCGTGATTTAGCAGCGGGCTGGAGTTACAAGACGCGCAGCCGTGCGTAGTGAGACGTCCGAGGCCCTTGCGAGACTCTTGCTCCTTAACTCAAGCATGCTGTCCTTTCCAGACATTTGCAACATTCCTTTCAACCACAAGCCTGGTCCTAAACCCCGCCCCTTCCACCGTATGGCATCCTACCTCAAGCCACCAGCGACCCAACTCAACACATCCCTCTCATACCCCCTGACAACACCCGTGCGTGTGAGAGCGAAGCGAAGCTTTCTCGATCCCTGTTGCAGTGACGAGTTTCTGTGAGACCGACAGAAGAGAAGCGTAATGCGAGATCTTGCTGCGAAAGGTCTCGCTTGCATTGTTGCACCTTGATTGGCCGACCAAGAGAGAAGGTCCAGCGCCCCTTTCCCCCTTACGATCAATTGAACTGAGGTTATTTTTAAGAACCACAGTAAGCGGTTGGATTATAGGAGCGTCTACTACTAAATCCCAGATTTTCTGGAATAAATCTGTTCCTTGTATGATTACAATCGCTGTAAGCAATTGGTTGTAAATGACTTGTCATATCCATATGATGTTGTTGTGTACTATACATAGTACGTAACATATATTGAATATATGTATTGTATTTAAACTTCCTGGATTAGACGTGGTGGAGCAAAAGGACAGACGAAGGCAGGAGCAAGGGAGTGAAGCGAAGGCATGTTGGAGAGGCCATGTGCCTGATGGAGAGACTATGTTGGAGAGGGGGGACGACAGAGCCACCCTTTGTACAGAGACGTAATCAGTAGGACTCAGTTTCCCGTAATGTGTTGGAGGCACAGAAATAAAGTGGAGAAAATAAATGTATATGACAAGAGACTGCAGAGGCGGGTTTAGTGGAGGTTGATGGCATATTAAAGCAGAAAAATAAAAAATGTATAGTTCAGTAGGTTGTGTGGACGAGGAAGCTGGACGTGTTTCTTCAGTCTTCTTCCTCCATGACGTATCACTTCTCGGTTTAAATTGTAATATTGTTACATGGATTCTTTGTACATTAATATTTTTATAAGCTGTCTTTATTTCTCATGTGATATGTAATTTACTCCCCCTGGGTTGTTGATCTTGTTAATATTTACATTGGCCTGTGTGTACTTAAATAGATAAACTGTACGACGCTGCTCTGCGTTGAGGCAAGACAGGATTTTACTTTCTCTGGAAGGTCTTGAAACAATTTCCTCAGCGTAATTGCTGGGCCTCTACTTGCGTGCTGAGTGACCGAGTAGATCGCCGCTATGAGTATACGGAAGGCCTCTACCTCCATGCTGAGGGACCAGGTAGAGCGCCGCCGGAAGTCACGTTTGCGACATGCTAATAAGATTTTGACAGTCCAAACTCGAGTGTCCAAGTGCCAATTCAACTTTTCAATAATATACGTAATATGGAATTTCTAATGAAGTAAATGGGGATCTCCCTGAAATATGAATCTTTATAAATTGATCTGTGTATATCTTGCTATAATTGGACCTAATCTTGGTACCATTTCCTTAATATTTATGTTCTTTCGAAGCTTAAATCTTCAAATCAAAGATTTGAATTTTAAATGGTTAAGAACTCTCCTTTGCCAAACTTCCAATGACCTTGATTCGGGTTATTGTTAAGTTCTGTTACCTGTCTTTTTATTAATTTACCTGTTACTTTTTTTTCTCTGGAGCTTAGCCGAATACGACCCCCCACCCCCCTCTCAATCATTCCTGTACACCCCAGTGAGGTATA
>NC_051391.1:20010520-20013020 GCF_015228065.2 Penaeus monodon | reverse complement strand
CAGGCCTGACCTCCCTCTTTCCCTCCCTCCCCCTGCTCCCCTTCTTTCCTTCTCCCCTTCTTCCTTCTCCCCTTCTTCCTTCTCCTCTTTTCCCCTTCTTCCCTTTTCCCTCTCTTCCCATTTCCCCCTTCTCCCCTTCTACCCCTCCCGCTCCCCCCTCGACCCCGCCCACACCCAGCTGGGAGGATGGCAGAGAGAGGCGCCCCAGTGATCAGGGAACTTGCGCGTGCAGCGATTACTAGTTATTAGAGAAACAAAAGCTGGCGCGGTCGGAGTAGTATTTTCAGGGAGGTAGAGAAAGTGGAGAACGAACGACGTGTTGAATGGACGAGAAGAGAAAAGGAATAAAAGAAGTGGTGATGAAAAAGGAAAGAGAGAGGAGAGAGAGAGAAGAGAGAGAGAGAGAGAGAGAGAGAGAGAGAGAGAGAGAGAGAGAGAGAGAGAGAGAGAGAGAGAGAGAGAGAGAGAGAGAGAGAGAGAGAGAGAGAGAGAGAGAGAGCAGTAAGAAAGACGCCTCCCTTCCCTTTGACCTCTCCCCGTCCCCCTACAAACCCCCCTGCCTCCCCCACTCCTCCTCCCCCTCAATCGGCACCGAGGAAACAGAAAGGATCATAATATTTACGAAATACCGAAGTTACGTCACTGCGAATACACTTTATTAATAAGAAATAAACTTTATCGGCGAATTCAGGGGGTCACTGGGGTGGGGGAGAGGAGGAGGAGGAGGAGGAGGAGGAGGAGGAGGGGGGGAGGAAAGAGAAAGAGGATTCCGAAGAGCAAGGGGGAGGGAGTCAATGAAAGTGAGATGATAATAGTAATAACATGGTGACAATGTTAACTTCGATAATACAGATAACAACGATAACGCGCTTAAAAACAACACAATAATGATAAATATTGATGGGGATAATGTTAATGACACTAATTGTGATGACAATGATAATTGTAAGCGGAATAATGTAAATTATTCTATTGACTGTGCTGATAGTAACGATAACAAAAGTCGTGACAATAACAACTTTACTGTGACAATAACTATCCTCCTAATATTACAATAAAAATAAAAATGATAAAGTGATTCTCTTGATACAGAGATAAGATAACAGCAATAATAATGATGTTTAAAACAACACCAAAAAGAAGATAATGTTGAGGATTATAAGGGCGAGGATGCTAATACCTATTACTATAATTTTGTGTTATTAGTATCATGATCATTATTGCTAATATACTGTTAACGTCATTATCATTATTAGTATTACTGTTATTATTGTTGTTATCATTACTATTATTACCATTGCTATCAGTATTATTATTGTTATCATCCTTAACATTATTATCATTATTAATGTTATTATCATCATTATTATTATTATCATATTGTCATTATCATTCTTACTGTTTTTATCATTTACAAAAACAAAACAACAGAGGAAGAGGAGGGGGAAGAAAATGTGTAAGAGGAGAAGGAGGAGGAGGAGAAGGAGAAAGAGGAGGAGAAGGAAGAGAAGAATAACAAGAAGAAATAGGCGAAGGAAGCAGGGAATAGGTATGAGAAGAAATGTAGAGGAGGAGGAGGAAAACAAAGAGATGAAGGAAGAGGAAGAAGAGTCGTAGGTGGAATAGGAGGAGATGGAGGAGGTATAAGAAGAAAAAGAAAGAAGAGAATAAGAAAGAACATGTAAGAAGAGGAAGAAAGAAGAAAAAGAAGAAAAAGAAAGAAAAAGTAAGACGAAGAAGAAAGAAAATGTAAAAGAAGAAGATGAAGGAGAGGTTTTAGGAGGCGGAGGAGGAGGAGGAAAGGAGAGAGGAGGAAGGAGGAAGGAGAGGAGGAAGGAGGAGGAAGGGAGGAAGGAGGAGGAGGAGGGAAGGGAGAAGAGAGGAGAAGGGAGGAGGAGGAGGAGGAAGGGGGAGGGGAGGAGGGGCAACCCAAGTGCTCAGTGATTTGTGGATGTCTGGGTGATCCACATCGTCTCCCTCTGACGCACTCAAGGAGGTATGGGGTGACGGCCGCTCGTGGAAGGATGCGAGAGGACGGAGCGAGAGGCTGATGGATGCGAAGAGGCTACGGATGCGAGGGTGCGGAGCGAGAGGCTGATGTGCGAGAGGCTGACGATGCGAAGGCTGACGGATGCGAGAGGCGACGTTGCGAGAGCTGGACGGATGCGAGAGGCTGACGGAGCGTGGCTGACGGATGCGAGAGGCTGACGGATGCGAGAGGCTGACGGATGCGAGAGGCTGACGGATGCGAGAGGCTGACGGATGCGAGAGGCTGACGCACGCCGACGGACGGAGGCTGACGGTTGACGGGCGGAAAAAAAGCGTGCTAGAAGAAGAAAAAGAAGAACAAAGAAAGAAAAACGAACAGAAAGTTGAAGAAAGACGGTCAAGGAAACATTTGCAAACGGGAGGATCTAGATAAGAAGATATAAACAGAGCTCGGTGGAAACAGATAATGAGAAAGATAAACAGACGGACAGGCAGATGGACACAGTGAGAG
>NC_051391.1:19995520-20008020 GCF_015228065.2 Penaeus monodon | reverse complement strand
CTTCTCCCCCCGCATCTCGCGCCCTTATATCTACGCTATCCGTTGATGATTTTTTTGAATATCTTGGCAGCGTGCCATCCGGGGTGCGCGGTTGGCCGGGGGGGGGGCGGTCGGAGGGTAATGGGGACGGAAAGTTATGGGCCCCCCGTTTGCATGGCCGGGGGTTGCGCAGACCCTCGTCGAGGGTATCTTATCTTTTTTTTACTTTTTAGAAACATACATTTACATTTTTGGTTTAAAAAAACACTTTTACATAAAACACACCACACACACACACACACCACCCCACAACACACACCACACACACCACACACCCCACACACATACAAACACACCACCGCACACAAACAACACAAACACACATACACACACACACACGCACACCCCCACAACACACCACACAATACCAACCACAAAACCCCAACAATAACAACACACCGCACACACACACACATCACGCACACACACGCATAAGACAAATATATATTGCAAAATTTGTGCATGTATTTTCTTTTTGACGTATGTGATTTGATGTTGAATGAATTTTACGCATACTCAGCGCGGGTTCGTAAGCCCAGGCAGAGACCCAGACAGAGATTCCCCCTGTCCGTGCGGCGAAGAGCAGCGGCTGGGCGGGGTGTTTTTAGGGGGGGGCCAGTGGGGAAAAGGGGGGGCCGTTTAGGGCGCAAAAAGCGGGGGGGCCGGTTTTCCAAAAAGAAATTGGAGGGGGGGGGGGGGGGGGCCCGGGGGGGGGAGGGGGGAGGGAGATACATGGGTAAACTTTAAGCAGAGAGGGTGCTTTGAGATCTAAAACAAATAAACCCCATGCAAAAACACCAGAGATAGAAAAGATAGATAGATAGAAAAAAAGGGAGGGGGAGAGGAAAAGGAGAAGGGGGAGAGGAGGGGGGGGGAGGAGAGAGAGGAGAGAGGAAAAGGGGAGAGGAGAAAGGGGGGGGAGAGGAGAGAGAGGAGGAGAAAGAAAGAGAGAAGAAGGGGGGGAGGGGGAGAGGAAAGAGAGGAGAGGGGAGGAGAGAGAGAGGGGGAGAGGGGAGAGGAGGAGAGAAGGGGGAGAGAAGAGAGAGAGAGAGAGGGAGAGAGAAAGGGGAGAGAGAGAGGGGAGGAGAAAAAGGGGAAAGGGGGAGAGAGAGAGGGGGAGGAGGGGGAGAAGGAGGGAGAGAGAGAGGGGAGAGGGAAAAAGAAAGGGGGAGGGGAGAGAGGAGAGAGAGGGGGGGAAAAAAGGGGGGAAAAAGAGGAAAAGAGAGAAAGGGGGGGAAAGGGGGAAAAAAGGGGGGGGGAAAGGAGAGAAAAAGGGGAGAGAGAGAGGAGAAGAGGAGAGAGAAGGGGAGAGAAGAGAGAGAGAGAGAAGAGAAGAGAGAGGAGAGAGAGAGAGAGAAAAGAGGAGAGGAAAAAAAAAGAGAGAGAGGAAGAAGAGAGAAGAAGGAGAGAGAGGAAAAAAGAGGGGAGAGTGAGAGGGGGAGAGAGAGGTGAGGGAGGGAGAAAGAGGGGGAGAGAGAGGAGAGAGAAGAAAAAAAAAAAGGGGGAAAGAAAAAATAAGGGGAAAAGGAAATTCCGGGGGGGATCCGGCCCGGGGGGGAAGAAAAAGGTTAGGGGAAATGAGCCCCAGTTTTTTGGGGGGAACAAACCCCGAGCCAGGGAAAAAACCCTTAAGCCCCCCTTTTGCAAACCAGAACCCCCCCCCCCCGCCCAAAAAGGGAGAGGAGGGGTTTTCCCCCCCCCAAGGGGGGGGCCCGGGGGGGGGTTTTTTTTTGGGGTTTTTTGGGGGAGTTAGGGTTTTAGAGCCCGGGGCGTTTTTCCGGGGGGGGGGGGGGGGGGGGGGGGGCCCCACCCTTTTGATCCGGGGGGTTTTTTTTTTTTTTTTTTCCCTTTTTTTTTTTTTTTTTTTTTTTTCCCCCCCCCCTTTTTTTTTTTACCCTTTGGGGGGGCCCCCCCCCCCCGATGAAATTACCCCCCCCCCCCCCAAATTTTTTCCCCCCCATTTTTCCCCCCCGTTTTAAAAAAAAATTTCCCCCGTTTTACCCCCCCCGGTTCCACGCCTTCTTGATTATCACGACATCTATTCTCTCTCCTCATTCTTTTAGCTTCTCCTCCTTCTTCCTGCAATATCTCTACCGTATATCCTTCCTCCTCCTCCGCCTTATCAGCCCAGAGGTCACGAGTGTATGGCTTGCTCCCTCGCCCTCGCCTGACCTCGCTCCTCGCCTCGTGCTCCCGCTCTCCCTTGGCTCCCGTTTTCTTCCGCGCTTTTATCTCCCTGGCTGAGATTAGGCGCTTTCTTTATTGTATTGCCCTGTTTGTCTGTTTGTCCGGCTGCCCGCCTCTCTGCCTCTCTCTCTGTTTGTCTATTTCTCTCTCTGTCTCTCTCTGTTTGTCTGTTTCTCTCTCTATCTCTCTTTCTGTTTATCCGTCTCTCTCTCTCTCTCTCTCTCTCTCTCTCTCTCTCTCTCTCTCTCTCTCTCTCTCTCTCTCTCTCTCTCTCTCTCTCTCTCTCTCTCTCTCTCTCTCTCTCTCTCTCTCTTTCTCTCTTTACTTCATTCTATCTCTCTCTATTCCTCCTCACCTTCCCCCTGTTCTTATCCCCCTATCTCTCCCTCTTCCGCACTCACGCACCATCTACCTCCCCCTCCGCCCAACCCTTCTTCCCTTTCCCCTCTTCTTATCCTTTCCTCCCTTCCCTGCCTCCCTATCCCAAGGCTCCCATACACCCTTCTCTCTCTCCGTTCTCCCTCTCCTCCTTCTCTCTCCCCTCGCTCGCCTCTCTACCCCCCCCCTCCTGGCCCCGTCACCCACATTCCCTCTCCCTCCTCTCCCCCACACCTCTCTTTCCCCTACTTCCTCCTCTCCCCTATCTCCCGTATGTCTCTCTACCCCATCTCCTTCCTCTCCCCTACGCCCGCCCCTCCGCTCCGTCCCCCCCTCCCTCCCCCGCCCCGCCCTCCCCGAGCTTATCGCCATGAAGCACCCTGATGGACGTGCTGTCGGAGATGAAGCCTGTAAATCCGCGGGCACTTGAGCGCCATTACGACCTCGCCCGGAGGAGCCCGATAGTTTCAAGTCTTTGAGAGGAAGGAGGGAGGAAGAAGGGCAGTGGGGAGGGCGGGAGGGGGGAGGAGGGAGGGAGTAAGAGATGGGAACTGGGGGAGATAGGGAAAGGCGGACAGCAGAGAGGAGGAGAGGGAGGCGGAGGAGGGAAGGAGGAAGGGGAAAGGAGGTTGTGAAAGGAAACAAAGGAAGAAAGAACAGCAAAGAGCAAAGGAAGAGAAAAAAAGAAAAGCAAATGAACAAGACAAAGGGAAAGAAGGAGAGAAAGAGAGAAGAAAGGAAGGAACAAGGAGAAATAGTAAAACACTGAAAGAATACAGAGAAGAAAAAAAGACGGGAAAAGGATAGCCAGAGGAACGAAAAGGAATGACAAGGGAATGAGTGAAATAGGATGGCGGTGGATGGAAAAAGTGCTTGGATGATAAGAGAAAGAAGCTGATAGCCAGGGAAAGAGATCAAGAACAACGTGGATGGGCTTAGAACAGGCGAAGAAGTGGGAGCGAAATGAAGATAAGAGCGAGAATGAGGCGGCAGAATAATGGAGCCAAACAAAACGGAAGAATAATCGTCGGAGCGAAACAAAAGGGAGAGAAGGGATGAAAGATGAATCACAAAATGAAAAACCAAAGTAGGATAAAGTGAAAGAAACAATGATGGAACGACGAGACAGAGAGAATGAAAAGGCAAAAGAAGGAAAACGAAAATAACATAATGACACTAAGAGTGAGAGAGAGAGAGAGAGAGAGAGAGAGAGAGAGAGAGAGAGAGAGAGAGAGAGAGAGAGAGAGAGAGAGAGAGAGAGAGAGAGAGAGAGAGAGAGAGAGAGAGAGAGAGAGAGAGAGAGAGAGAGAATGGAGAAAAGAGAAGTTAAGAGAAAAGAATATCGAATAGAAGGTAAGGAATAGTGGAGAGACTCGGGGATTTTAAATGTAATAAAACACAAAACGAAAATAAACGCAAGAAAAGGGAGAAAAAAAAGAGACAAACAGAAGATGGAAGGAAAATGAGAACTACAGACATAAAGAAATAATTTGAAAGAACAGATGACGAGAGTATAGAAAAAAGAAAGATCACGGAGCCGAAAGGAAGAAAATAGAAAAAAAGAAGAAAAACGGTAAGAATGAAATCAGGAAAGAGGAAAAGAGAAAAACGAAAGATGGAGAGAAAGAGAGAGAGACAGACAGAGAAAGAGAAAGAAACAGAGGAAGAGAGAAACCAGAAGATAAAAGAGAGAAGAGAGTTACAGCCGGAAGTAGGGTATAAAGGGAGGAAGAAATGGAAGCATAAAACCAAGGAGGACATAAAGGGGAAAGGTGTGAGGGGATCTGAGCCATGCGGAAAGAGGGGAAAGGCGGAGACCCGAAGGAATGGAGGGAACGGGAATTTCCCCTCTCGCTCGAGCGGGGGCAGGGGGAGGGAGGGCAAGGGAGGGGAGGGGGGAGAGGGGAGGAGGGGGAAGAGAAGGGCGGGGGCAGGGGGAGGGAGGGCAAGGGAGGGGAGGGGGGAGAGGGGAGGAGGGGGAAGAGAAGGACGGGGGCAGGGAGGGAGGGAGGGCAAGGGAGGGGTTAGGGGGGCGAGTGGCAACCTCCGAGGCAAGAGGTCGCTCGCCATCGCCTCACAGCGCTCTTTATGGTGACCCTTCCCTGCGGTGCGGACGGGGAGGGGGGAGGGCCGTCGGGGGAAGAGGGGGCCATACTCCGTTGAGGGGGGAGGAGGGGAGGAGGGAGGCAGGGAAGGGAGTAGGGGAGGAGGGAGGGAGGGGAAGGAGAAGGGAATGAGGAGGGAGTGGAGGAAAGGGCGGGTGGAGGAGAGGGGGTAAGGAGGAGGGAGGATGGAGGGATGAGGAGGTGGGTATGAGGGTGAGGAGGGGGAGAAGTAGGAGAGAGGGGGAGTAGTGAGGGGGAGGAGAGGGAGTATGAGTATGGTGAGTGAGTGAGTGGGAGGAGGAGGGGAGGAAAGGAGTGGGAGGAGGAGTGAGGAGTGAGGGGAGGAGAGGAGAGAGGAGTGATGAGTGAGTGAGTGAGGAAGTGAGTGAGGGTGAGGAGTGAGTGAGGAGTGAGTGAGTGAGTGAGTGAGTGAGTGAGTGAGCGAGTGAGTGAGTGAGTGAGTGAGTGAGTGAGTGAGTGAGTGAGTGAGGGGAGTGAGTGAGTGAGTGATGAGTGAGTGTGTGAGTGAGGTGTGTGAGTGTGTGTGTGAGTGAGTGTGAGTGAGTGAGTGAGTGAGTGAGTGAGTGAGTGAGTGAGTGAGTGAGTGAGTTGAGGAGTGAGTGTGAGTGGGAGTGAGTGATGTGAGTGAGTGAGTGAGTGAGGACGTGATGATGAGGAGTGAGTGAGTGAGTGAGGGTGAGTGAGTGAGTGAGTGTGAGTGAAGTGAGTGATAGTGAGTGATGATGAGTGAGTGAGTGAGTTGAGTGAGTGAGTGATGAGTGAGTGAGAGTGAGTAGTGAGTGAGTGAGTGAATGAGTGAGTGAGTGAGTGATGTGAGTGAGTGAAGTGAGTGAGTGAGTGAAGTGAGTGAGTGAGTGAGTGAGGAGTGTGAGTGAGTGAGTGAGTGAGTGAGTGAGTGAGTGAGTGAGTGAGTGAGTGAGGGAGGGAGAGAGGGAGAGGATGGGAGGGAGCGATGGAGCAATGAAGAGAGGGTCAGCCATGAAGGAAATAAGGGAGAGGAAGAGAAAAGAGAAAGAGAGGGAGGAGGGGAAGAAGGGAGGGAAAAGGAGGGAGAAACAATGAAAATGATTGAGACGGAGAGAACAAGGGAAGGGCGAGAGAAAGAATGAAGAAGCGGAAGAGAGGAAGGGAGAGAAGGAAAAGGGACCGTGAGCACTGAGGCTTATGGGGGGGGGGCGGGGGGCGGGGGGGGAATAGGATTAGGAAATTGGGGAATGAGATCGCGCTTTGCTGGGGAGTCGAGGGCCGTCGGATGCGCCTCCGTTGCTCTGTTGAGGGCGGGGGGGGGGGGTGCCCGGGGTATCAGATGTTATCATTGTCATTATAATTATCATTAGTGATATTTTTACTATCATTATTGTTATAATGATAATTCTATAATCATTATTACTTTTTATCCTTACTATCATTATTATTGTTATTATTTTTTTATTATTATTATTATTATTATTATTATTATTATTATTATTATTATTATTATTATTATTGTTATTATTATTATTATCAGCATTATTACCCTCATCATTATCATTAGAATCATCATTGTTATTATCATTATCGCTGTTGTTATTATAATTCTTATTATCATTATTATCAATGTTACTATCATAATCATTGTTATTGTTAACATTATTATCATTGCTATTGGAATTATAATTGCCATTATGCTTATCATCACAACTATCACCATCGTCATCACCACCATTATCACACTACCATTATCACTAGTGGCATTACTGATAAATGAAGAAACTTCCTGAAGGCCGTTTATCCGTTGAAGAGAATGCCCTCAACACAGCGAGTAATGCGAGGGTAATGTCGTCAGGTCGGAAAGGAAAGCGGACGAGAGCGAATACATTTCGTCTGATGGAACTGAGTGGAAGATGGGTAGAGTTATGGGGACGCTGGATCGAATAGGGGCTGCGAAGGGGGGTGGTGAGGGAGAGGCGGAGGGAGGGGGGTGGTGAGGGAGAGGGGAGGGAGGGGGATGGTGAGGGAGAGGAGGGGGTAGGGGAGGGGATACACGGTTGATTAATTTATGGCTGATGGACTGTCTTCTTGTATCCATTAGTGATTCTGTTTGGTGAATGTTCAATTGGTTTTCTCACTGGATGACATCGTGGGTTTCAAATTATTTTTTTCTCCCACCTTTATGACTTTTCCTCTTGATATGATACTAATACATAACATTAGTTGCCAGTCTTATACATGTCCATCGAGATTCCACCAGACCATTTAAATGGCCATCTACAACCAACGAACCACGTTTTCCTCGACTTGATAAGACCTTTGTTTTCCTTCTGTTTCCCTTGCGCTGCCGCCGAATGCAATTTCCCTCCCAAAGGCCTTGGGAGTTCCCCAAGCCCCTTTGCTCTGATACCCGACGCGTAAACGCCCACGCCCACGCCCGTCACGAGCACAGGTGGTCAGATAACCCAAGAGTGGTAAGACGTACGCCCATCTGCAGCATGACAGCTGCTGGCAGGGGGCGGCGTCCTGGGACATGCTGAGAGGTGGAACGTGTGTTGTGGCGCGGTGGAGTGTATTAGCAAAGTGCACAGAGGTGGAGCGTGTGTAGCGGGCTGTGTAGAGTGGCGAAATGTATTGTGTAGTGGTGCGGAGTGTATTGTAGGGGCTGAGTCCCGCCGGAGGGAACAGGATGCAGTAGGAGTGTCGTGGGCCGTTGGAGTGTGAATATTGAGGAATGTTGAGGGAAATATAACATAGTGGGGTTAGGGGTTGTGGGTTGCATTAATGTGAGATTGGAGTGATGGATCCCTTGCTCTTTATTTCATTTAAATCATTATTATTTTACGGTGTATGAAAGACCAAGAGGGCGTGGTAGTGGTGGCGGTGGGTCAGGGAGGGCGAGGTATGGAGCACAAAGATACGAGAGATCGAGGAGAATGTTGAAAAAGATGGAGTTTGTGCATTAGGGAGTGGCAGTGAAGGAAGCTCATGCACCTGAGTCGTTATTCTGCGATGCCTGGTGAACGACCTGCTTATAAATTCACTCGGAAACTAACGAGCGAAACGTCAGCCAAATCCATAATGAATCTACCACGACACCGACGCTTTTGTCACCAGGTGACCATAAAGCTTTTCAATGTATGACCTAAGGTTCATGTCGCAAGGGCCAGCGCCTGCCAACTCGTGTGCGAATGGATTAAGATTTATATCACGGAATAATTGCACTTGACGACCTATACGACCGTTAACCATTGATGTGTCACTGTGGCTCAGGAGCTACCACACACACTTGGGCATCTTTTTCTCCTGCAACTCGAAGTCTCAATAACACTCTATTCATTAACTTCTGATAAAGACATTTTCTGACTCTGACTCCCAAGTAAGCTCTCAGACGTTATAATTATAACAGACAACGAAAGAAATGTCCAAAGTGAATATAGAAACAAGGGAAGTCCTTGCATGAACGTCTGAGACCTAAGAAATATCCTTGTGAGCAGGTCCCAAGTAGGCCTCAGGGAGCCGAGACTCGAGGGCGCGGGCAGGCAGGATCCAGGGTGGCGCGGCATAAAGCATGACGCCGGTGGGGCTGCAGTACACAACGCGCTAGATAATGAGCCGTAATTTGAAGGTGATGATGACAGTGATGATGATGCAGCCCGCCGTGCTGAGAGCCTCATTATGATGTCATTACACAATGTCACCCATCATTTCTACAATGATAATGAGGTTAAAACGCACTTGATGGCTCTAATTATTTAATATGGCGCGGACCGACACCAGCTTTGAGAAGAACCCGGAGTTGATGCGCTGTAAGTGACGTGTAGGCCAGGGGAAGGGGTGCCTTGCCAAGGGTCGTCCCGGGGGGTCGTAAAGGATTATGATAGTGTCTGAATGGGGTCATGCAGAGGGCTCTAGAGGGGTCATGCGATACACGTGCCGAAGTCTTGAAGGCGGATGGCATTTGATCTGAAAGGAAAGTGATAGAGGTATATATGGCTATACAGGCGTCTGGGTACCAAATATTTGGGCGTCAGGGAGGCATGTCATTGTTGTAGCAATGCTTCTTTTTTATAAGACATTCAAATACAATTTTATTATTTTCATATTACGTCTTACAATTTTATTTATTTGTAAATGATGCGAGGGAAACTTTTTGCTGGGTTTCTAAAAATGTTGAATTAAATGTTGACCAGACCAGAGCCATGAAAACGCCTTTCACCTGTCTCGTAGACGACTGTTGTGGGGCATGAGGCGTGCTGATGCTGGTATGTAGTTTGGAACTATTTACTGTGATGGAGTACTGAATGTAATTGCATCTGAAGTTTCAAGGTAAGTGTGCAAGAGTCCTGAAGGATTGTATAACGCTGAAAGGTCGGCGGACTTTGAAGAAGAGTATGCTGTCTACTTGAAGTTGTTATGTTGGCGTCTTACATATGGCTGTTCTGTAATTACGAGGATTTTGATGATAATTTAAGAGTGAAAATGATATGGTTCTACTAGTGAATTATTTTTTGTTCCTAAGTCGACGAACCAGTGTCATGGAAAGGAAATACTAAATTCTAAAAGTCTAGGAATAACTGTACTGGTGTATAGTCTGAGGAAAACAAAAAATAATTATTATGACACACAGCAGTCTTCATACAGTATAAGGCTACAAGTAAATTCAAATGGCAAATCAAAATATGCGAAATTTACATGGACTTTCCGTCAGAACCCGTAATGGTGGTTACGTTCAATAAGAAAAAGCCTTCGAGACACGTAAGTGAGTTCTGTACTGGGGAGGGAGAGGTTGTTATGCACGGAAGTATTACTTCTGAGGCACTGAGCTGTGTGCAGATTTTAAAGGGAGTGCTTAGCGGCTGAAGGAATGCAAGTCACAGTCATGGTTAAAATGTAGATAAAAACAGAGAAAGTCACATAAGACAGTTAAAGTGAGTTAGTCGAGGGAGTTAAGGTTAGATGGAGATGCTTGTAAGGACAAGGAAGGAAGGACAGAAGCCTACAGGCTCCATGAATGCAACTTGGCGAACAAGGTCACTGGCGTGGCACGGAGGCGACCTTGGAGCGCCTCAGGACGCCCCGGCGCCTCCCTCCGGCTGCAGGATCGGCGAGGCCGGCCACCCCGGGATGCGGAAGTGGTCCCGGTGATAAAAGCTTAATTTTTGTAATTATCTACGGCATGTCTTGAAAACGTTGACATAAATTGCAGCTAGAGTGAGTGATGATTCCACTTGTGAATGATTTGTTGCTGTTCTTAAGTCACTACGTTACAGAATGCTGAATCAGTTTCTCCTACAAGAACGCTCTGTGCTCGTGGGACCACCTGCACTGCGCCGCCGAGGGAATCGTCGTTTCTTTTTAGCCGATCCCGAATGAAAATGATTTAATAACCGCGTCCTCTCCCCTGATATAAAATGCATCTTGATTGATTTATACGCCGTAATTCTAGCGCGGCATTCACTTCCTCTGCACTTCTGCCCCGCCGCCCGTGCTGTCGGTCAACGCAGCAGCTGTGTGTACCCAAGAGATGTTCATATAAAAAAAGACTCTCAAAAATACACACGAACTTTCACAAATATATCCACAGCAAGCATGAGACAACGTTTCGACTCAGGACCCGCTTCTTGCTCCCTTTAGGCCGAGCTTCAGCTGGGATGCAGAAGGAACTCACACATCGACGCAGATTTCCCTTCGCTCTGGTGGTCGGCCCTGCGCAGGAAGAGGGGAGGGGGGGGGGGTCATAAAAGTCGCTGAATTAATCTCATTTTTAACGTTTAACAGTAAATGTGGCGTCGGGGAAAAGCGAAGTTCGACTGACAGGACTGATCTACACAGAGATGAATGATGGATTAAGCAGCTTTGTCAAATAAACACAGATAGATATGCAGAAACTGGATAAATAAACAACTAGATAAATGAATAAGCAGGAAGTAAAATAAAGAGAGAAATTGATAAATACAATGAAGGCTAAAATGATGATAAACCAATAGATAGAAAGACGGGCAGAGAGATGATTACATAGACTGGAAGAAAGATATATTTGATAATTAAACTGTTGATCACCAGAGACTAGATACGTGAATATCTATATAGATAATAGAGAGAGAGAAAGAGAGAGAGAGAGAGAGAGAAGAGAGAGAGAGAGAGAGAGAGAGAAGAGAGAGAGAGAGAGAGAGAGAGAGAGAGAGAGAGAGAGAGAGAGAGAGAGAGAGAGAGAGAGAGAGAGAGAGAGAGAGAGACAAGAGACACATGGGGGGGGGGGGGGGCAGTGGCAGTGAGAGGGCCTGGCACTCCTTTAGACCTGGGCATTCGCACGTCGTCCTCTTATGGAAAGGATAACCAACCAGAAGACATCATTCCCCTAAGCGTATCACAGTTGCAGCTCGATAGGCGCTCGGAGGCAAGCCCTCGACGCCACGCAGACAGAATCCTATTTTGTCAGCTTTTCCGAAGTGCGTTTCCGATTATCAAACTTTTTTTTTGACTCTCTTCTAAGAAAAGGCTGATCTACATAGAACGCCTTTAGTCGTAGATCCATTGCACTAACACATATTCCTTTCAAGTGGTGATGATAAGATGGCATGAAAAAACTCGTCTCACGAGTATGAGTATTACTGTTTCCTCGTCATTATCCATCAACATGATGATTCCTATTAGGACTTTTGCATGGTGTTGCAATCTCTTGCATTCTCCCTTTTATCCTCTTTGTTGCTGTTATTGTTTTATTGCTTTTTCATGGTTTAGTTATTGCCGTCATCTAGATCTTATGAAGAAAATCTTAATTTTCTAGCCTTATAACATACCGCGACTGTAGTAGGGGTCCCCGATTTTAGGATAGTCCCCCAAGTAGGTAAGTAAGAGAAAATAGCTAGATAAACAAGCAAATGAAATAATAAATAAAAAGTAAAGAACTTATCGAATTAATAAATAGTTAAACAAACATTGGAGACAAATTGAATAGGCAAATTATTATGAATTGCGATCTAGCTAGTGGCGATGATAACGCGAGGATCAGATGGTGAAGGAATCCTGCAATCATTGCTGGGACGCTCGTGAAACCCGAGTCACAGTGGTACTTCCGTCACGCGAGCCTCTTCTCACCTTCCTGCTAATACCGCAGTTTCACCCTACCACGCCCATCCTTCCAACGCTTTGGAGGGGTAGAGGGAGAAGGAGAGTTATATCACACGCCCTCCCTCTCCCTCCGCTCCTGAGGGTGGGTGTAGCGTGATGACATAACTGTGTAACGTCAGGGCAGGGTGAAGCCCGCGGACAGTACGCCGTCACGTCATGCAAATTATCCCACGTGATGGAAGTTGCGTCCCCCCCACCTTCCTCCACCCCCTAGCCTCCCCCTACCTTGCCTAGAACAACCCTGCATCGCCAGCGGAGTGTTCTGCTGCAGTGTCACACGCCCGCGACTGTACATTTAACGGCATTATCAAATTCCGGGCGAGGGAAGGCGCGGGCTCATCCCACGGGAGGGAACAAGCGGTGCCGTGCATGTCCTTTGGCCGTATCTATGCTTGTGCGTGCGTATCAGGGTATTTTGTGTATTCGCAGAAGTATATTTACGAGCATGTACTTGTGTACAATAAATAGAATTTCTTCTAAAACACAGATGCATGTGTTCATTTGCATAAATTAATTTACATATATGTAGATATAAATGTTTATGTATGTGTATGTACAACAACCTTTAGGTAAAGATCTCAAGTCTATGCGGTAACATATGATTTACTGATTCCGTGCATACATATCAAAATATAATAAAGTAAATATATCAAACGAAGATCAAAG
>NC_051391.1:19958020-19975520 GCF_015228065.2 Penaeus monodon | reverse complement strand
TGACCCAAACAAAGTGCCGGATATACTGCTAGTGACTTTACGTTTAGGTCTGTTGCGTATTGCAGGACCCATCTTTTTCCTCCGGCTGTTTTAAAATTTAAGTATTGTTTTGGACTATAAGGCAAAAGGGCAGGTTATTATTTGAAGAATGTTTTGATTTGCTAGTTATTTAACATGTCTCCAGCATTATTTATTAATGGCAATTTTATGTATTGCTCTTTATTTTCAATTTACTTGTTTTAACGTTTTATTTGTGTTCTACACAACACAACAACTACTACTGCTGTTTCTATCGTTACTGCCATTTTTATTTTAATCATCATTATTGATATTATTGTTATTAGAATTAGCAGCATTACTATATACTTCATGGCCCTTATTGTCTGTAGCATAAACCCCCAACATCCAGGCCCTGAACGACCCCGGCCTCAACATCCCCGTCTCTCAAGACCCCCGGCCCTTGAGGGACCTCAATACCCTCAACACCATCAACCACAACACCCTCAACACCCTCAGCCTCAACACCCTCAACAACCCTGGCCCTGCGCACGCCCTCGATCCGCCCTCTGACCTCCGGGCGCCGCGAGTACTCATCGCGTCCGCCATGACGCTGGCATGTCGCGCCCCAGAGTACTGTTATCAACATGATTATCATCTATAACAAAAACCGACAATTTTATTGCTATCGTTGTTACCCATTAATAGTATTAGTATTATTAGTATTTATATAAAAAATCCACTATTTCCCCTACTTCTACCATTATCAGTATTACTTGCAATGAAACTTATCTGAATCGCACAACGTCAACTATAATTTTAGTATCAACACTCAACATTCTTCAAACATCCGACTAAACCCACAATCCCACGAACAAAAGGTCAGCGGATCGCCAATAAGATGAAGAATTCGAACCTACATCTCACTCTTGAGGGTGTTCTCCAGAAGGCAATAAAGTTGGACTCTTAGAGACCGTCTAAGAGGAGGCCCCTACCCTAATAGTGCAGGTGCTCATTAAATGTATGATTTAATAGCCGTGATTACTTTTGTTTTCATAGGAATATTGGGTGAGTAGATATCCACATTAAAGGATATAGATAGAATGTTTATCATTGTGGATGGTACTGTTGGTTGTAAAAATTTAGAAGATCAAGTCTGACATTGTCGTATAAAAGCGAACATTCTTGAAGGATAAACTTGCCTAATCATGGTGCATCCCAGCACACTCTTAGCTTTCATACCAGAGGCCATTTTGATCCCATAAACACCCCTTTCGCTCTTAAAATGTTCGTATGCACAGCGCTATACGAGATCAGAGCCATACAAAAAATACTTGTTGGTTCTTCGAGAGATTCAGCGGTCTAGCAAAAACCACATATACACCCACATGCACGTGTACACACTCCTCACACTCACACTCCTCACACTCACACTCCTCACACTCACACTCCTCACACTCACACTCCTCACACTCACACTCCTCACACTCACACTCCTCACACTCACACTCCTCACACTCACACTCCTCACAATCACACACACACTCCCACACACACACACACACACACACACACACACACACACACACACACACACACACACACATGTAGATGTATAAACAAAACATGAGGAATTATCATATAGTAGTGATTGGCGGTGTGTAAAGGTTTGCATATGAATGATAATGAATTAATAACAGTGAGAGTGCAATAAGATGCAATCACTTAATGATGAATTATTGTCCCCTTTTCATCCGTAAACTCTAGTGCTAATGGCATGCGCATTCGCATTGTCGTTGTCGTTGCGGTATAAAGAGAAATGTTTGGGGAGGCTGAGAGATAAGCGCGTATTTGTTAAGCATATATTGAAGTAGCGGAGACACGGAGGGAATGAATAATAATTCCCTCGTAAAAAGGAGGCATGGTCATTGTCGTGTTTGCTCATTATAAAGTATTCATCATACAGTGTAACGTGCGCATGACAGTCTCCAGCGCGTCATGTTCTGCCTGATGCCAGCGTGATAGCGAGACAGCTGATGAGGCACTCGATGGCAGGCCTGACATAAACATCAGTCGACGGCGTTCAGACGTTAAGGCCTTTTATTGTTCACATAAATCTGTCGATGCCTTATCTGCTTTCCTTCTCTTTCGCAACGTCTGTTCTCTGTTTACTCGGGCGTGTGTCTTGGCTTTCGTTCCTCGACAGGACTTTTTGGGGTCGTATCTGTTGGCTTACTGGTGGTGGGGCGACATGCGCTCGTCTGTCTGTCTGTCTGTCTCTGTCTGTCTCCCTCCCTCTCTCTCTTTCTCCCCCTCTCTCTCCCTCTCTCTCCCTCTCCCCCTCTCTCCCTCTCTCTCTCCCTCTCTCTCCCTCTCCCTCTCTCTTCCTCCCTCTCCCTCTCTCTTCCTCCCTCTCCCTCTCCCTCTCTCTCTCCCTCCCTCCCTCTCCCTCCCTCTCCCTTCCTCTCCCTCTCTCTCCCTTCTCTCTCTCTCTCTCTCTCTCTCTCTCTCTCTCTCTCTCTCTCTCTCTCTCTCTCTCTCTCTCTCTCTCTCTCTTCTCTCTCTCTCTCTCTCTCTCTCTCTCTCTCTCTCTCTCTCTCTCTCTCTCTCTCTCTCTCTCTCTCTCTCATTTCTTTCTTCCGGCTTTACCCATTGCTTTTCTCTCTCCTCTCTTCCTCCTTCCTTCCGCACCCGACCTCCATCAATGGTTCAAAGTGCACATTTTTGAGTTTTACTTTTATCTTCTCTCCATCAATTTACACCCACATCGACATTAACTCGCTTATCCACCCCGTCCCCACTCTCTCCACACATCTCTGTATACATGAATGAGCACGCACTACCTTGAGCAGAATTTATACAAAGGAGTCTTCAGCTGGACATACTACCTCCCGCCATCCCACTGAAAATTTAACAAGGGAGTACATTGTCATTCATAAAGTCTAACGAAAGCTGACGTGTGATAAGATAAATATATGAAAATCCTTGTTGTACGAACAAGCAATGAGGTTTAGCAACCGAGGTGCTGTGTCAACATACCTGCCAGGTGTTTGGCAGGTGTGCTTGCGAGAGGTGAGGTGTGATGGGAGACCGGCACACTTATGCACCGTGAGCATGTAACGTGATAGTGTCCAGGAAAAGGGATGGTGACACAAGACAACGTTTATTACCCACGTGAGATGAGTGAGGAAATGACCAGAAGCAGGGCGCCGTGTTACGAGGTCATCCTGCGTTGTTTCGTAGCGCTTAAGGGTTAATACTGATACGTCACCCGTAAGATCATTGTATATTAGATTTCAGGTAGCCTATATAGAATGACGCTAATCCTCTAAAAGTGAAATAATGACCAAACGTTATGTATAGAACACGCACAACCGGATATCAGAAATAGGTGATATCCTGTATATAAAATTCTTATTCTCTCTCTCATTCTCTCTGAGAGAGAGAGAGAGAGAGAGAGAGAGAGAGAGAGAGAGAGAGAGAGAGAGAGAGAGAGAGAATGTGAGATAGAGAGAGAATGTGAGATAGAGAGAGAGAGATTGGAGAGAGAGAGAGAAATGGGAGAGAGAGAGAGAGGAATGGGAGAGAGAGAGAGGAGTGAGAGATAGGGAGAAGAGAGAGAGAGGAAGAGAGAGAGGAGAGAGAGTGAGAAGGAGAGAATGGGAGACAGAAAGAAGAAGAAGAGAGAGAGGGGAGATGAGAAAATGAGAGAGAGAGAAAGAAGAGAGAGAGAAATGGAGAGAGAATTGAGAGGAGAGAGAGAGAGACGAGAGATGAGAGAGAGATACGAGAGAGAGAGAGAATTGGAGAGAGAGAAGAGAGAGAGAGAGAGATGAGAGGAGAGGGAGAGAATGAAGGAGGTGGGAGAGAGGGGGGGAGAAAAGAGGAGAGAGGAGAAAAAGGGGATAGGAGAGAGGGGAGAGGACGGGGAGAGAGAGGAGAGAGAATGGGAGAGAGAGAGAAGTGGAGAGAGAGAGGAGAATGGGGAGAGAGAGAGAAAAGGGAGAGAGAGAAAGAGAGAGGGAGAGAGGGAGAGAGAGAGAGAGAGAGAGAGAGAGAGAGAGAGAGAGAGAGAGAGAGAGAGAGAGAGAGAGAGAGAGAGAGAGAATGAGGGAAGATATAAATAGGTATAAATAAACAAAAACAAGCACACGGACGCACACCGAACACATGCTCACTCTGAGCATGAATTACCCTCCTACCACAGGTGTGGCATAAGGGCTATTACTGAACAAAGCCTCTGTTGTGGATCATAGGGCTAATGATACATGGTGTATGATTCGTTCCTTCCTCTGTATACGCGTCTACTTTTAAATCAGTCGAATGCTTTATCTATCTACCTATAAGTCGACTTTGACAAATAGATAAGTAAGTACAAACATGTGTACACGTCTATATAATCGGCCTGACAACTATTCCATCTAGCGGTTTATCATTGTATCTCTTTCTATTAATCTATATTTCTATTAATCGATATTTATATTTAATCTATATATCTGTCTTTTACACACACACACACACAAAAACACCCCCACCCCAAAACCACACAAACACCCCCCCCACACACACACACACACACACACACACACACACACACACACACACACACACACACACACACACACACATACACGCCATTGTGATCTTTGCTAAGGAAAAGTTTGCTGAATGATTTATACTATACAAACTGTTAAAATGCAAAATCTGTGATGGAATTTTATATATATAATATTTAATATATTTATATATATAATATTAAAATTTTAATTATTTTATAATATAATATAATATAATTTAATATATTATATATTATATATATATGAAATATATATATATATATATATATATATATAATATATATATATAATTAAATATATATATTAATATATATATATTTGGGGTGTTGGGGTGGGGTGTGTGGGTGTGGTGTGTGTTTTGTGGTGTTGGGGTTTTTTGTGTAATTTTATAAAGGGGAGTTAAAAAAAACAGGTTTAAAGAAAGAAGCACGAAGTTGATGTGTAGATCCTTGATTTTTTAAGAAGTTTTCCCCATGAAAATTGTTTTCCCCGGGATTTTTATTTGCATAAAGGCGGCCCCATAATGAAGCCCCAAAAACTAAAGTTTAAACTTTCGCTTAGATGGAGCATAAGTAAGTTTTCGTTGCATCTACAGCTTGTACTGTGCAGTGCCGTGAGCTGTAGCGACCTCGGTGGACCAAGAGCGATGCACGGTCCCTGCTGAAACCGTCCCTGCTGGAACAATACGTCCAGTAGGTTGTGAGGACTAAATTGGAGTTTGATTGACAGTTGGGATTGACAGCTACGCGGCGCAGATGTGTGTGTTAATCCGATGGAGGGTGCGGGTTTGATTGTTAATGCTTGGCGATAGATAACAAATATTATTATCTGACACTATGAAGCGACCACATAATTTTCAATATCTATATAAAACGACCGATTGAAATGGTGATATAGTGCTGTATATGAGTGCCGTGACCGAGGCTGGGTTTGTCGTTGTCAGAATCTACTTTGTTTTAGAGAATTTATTAATCAATTTGATGTGCTGTTGCTCGCTTGTTGCATGTGGCGGCCCCCTTGATGGAGGTGGTGGTGCAGATACGCGCTTGCGCAGATATGCAGGACATATGTATACGACAATGGATATCAGCTCTGATACTGTCGATGATGGGGATAATGATGAAAATGATGCTGGTAATTTCGTAGGAACATAGGACGATAATATGATACCATGATTATGACATAAAAAACAATAACCATGAAGACAGAATTATAAAAAGATAAAGTCAAAATAGTTTTAATACAGTGAAAATTGCAATATACTAATGATAATGATGACGATGATAGTATTATCATTATTATTATTAACACTACTATTACCATGATAATGGTAATAATGATAATTCATCATCATTATTATTACAACAATAGTAATGATTATCATTATTATTATTATAACAATTATAACAATAATAAACAATAATCGTCACCATTATCATTATTAGTATTATTATAGTGCCTATGATGGTGGTAATACTAATGGTGACAAGTAAAGAAATAAACATGATGAGGATAAAAAGGCAGACGAGATCCTCTCTGTAACATCATCTCGCCCCGGGATAGACACTCACATCTGAACTTGAACAAGGTTTCAACTCTATAATTGTCTCCCCTGAGAAAGCTGCCCCCTCCCCTCGCGCTCACTCTCCCTCCATCTTCCTAATTTTGAGCCTCTCACCTCTCTTCCTCCTTACCTTTGCCTTTTCTCTGTATGGTAATTCTGCGTCTTCTCTCCCCACTTTTCTTGTTTTGTTTTGCTTTTTGTTATTTGCTTGTCTGCTTGATCTCTCCCCCTTCGTTCACTCTTCTATCTCTGTCCCCTGTTGCCAAGTCTTTCTTTCTTCAATTTTCTTCTCCCGATAGCCCTCACATCCCTCTCACCCCCCCCCCCCGGCAGCGGTCAAGGGCCGTAGAGGTGTCAGTCACAGTGAGGGATGCAACATGGTTTAGTCTCGCTACGTCAGTTACGGTCAGATCGTAGCTGAGGGAGCGACGGCATGACGGCTAAGGCCCTGTTCTGAGAGGAATCAACGTCTTGCCATTTGCAAGGAAAGACATATATGGTTTTCCTCGAGAAGGGCGGAGGCTCGGGTCTGATGGCAGCCCCGGATGTGACGTGCTGACTTGGGGGTGGAAGGAGGAGAGGGATTAGCATAACGGACTTTGACTCGGAATAACTCTCCTTATTGCATTGCCATTTGTTAGGATTAGGCTAAGGCTGAAATGTAACAGAATTACGACTCACTAAGAAACGTCTGGTCATTAATTTAGCTTACATGTTTCGATTCGCTGACACAAAGACGCTTCTGATCGTACGTGTCATTTCGCATGTCATCAAAATTCACAGTCGTAACATTAGATTTTTGTTTATCATATCAAAATATACAAGCCAAATAACACATGGAATTTACGAATAATCCTTTGGACCTATCACCCTACAGAATAGGGAAAATCTAGATCACCAATTCCACATAAGAGCAAAGTAAAATTCTAAACAGCCTCAGAGTCGAAATGACCCAGCGAGGAGCATGTTTGATCAAAGTTTCTCCGTCAAGTGGAAAAATATACTTGCACTATTGGCACGCTAAGTGACAGGTTGACTGACTACCCTGCGGAATTTAGTGCCATACTAATTATATGTCTATGAAAGTAATTAACATTCTCATTGACTATGTAATTAATAAACTTACTGCAGCAGGCGGAGAACAAAGCAAAGGATTGAATATTTATTGCCTCTTAAAAGCTCTTTGATCAAGTAATATCTTCAGCTTCGACTTTGCCAACGCGGACAAGTCTTGGCAGATCGTCTACATGAGCAGTCAGTGCGACAGCAATATTGCACAATGCGTAACGAAAAACATGGTTACAGATTTACGTTTCAAATGATGACCTGAGAATGAGAGCTACAAAAACAGCAGCAGCAACAGTAGTAGTTGTAGTAGTAATTGTAGCAGTTGTAGTAGCAGTAGTTGTAGTTGTAACAATAGTTGTAATTGTAGCAGTAGTTGTAGCTGTAATAGCAGTAGCAACAGTTGTAGTAGCAGTAGTAGAAGTTTGTAGAAGTATAAATGCAGTGATTGGAAATAAGTTTAATTAGCATATTGTAATTATACTCAAATAGTAATATGTAAGTAGTAAATGAAACAAGATGATATTAATAGATTAATATTAAGATATATAATTGTATATATATTAAAATAATAATATATGATAATGATAATACTATATAAATTGTATAAATAAAATATATATAAGAATATGATATATTTTTATATATGAATAATATATAAAAAATATAGTATTTATATTATAATAATTAATTATATATATATAATATATTATATTAATATATATATATATTATATATATATATATATATATATATATATGTATAAATATATTTATATATAATAGTTATATATATATATCATATATATATAATATATATATTATATATTAATATATATATATATTTTATAATATATATTATATATATATAGCCGCGGTGGTCGAGTGGTTAGAGCATCGGATTCAAGACTGTCACGACAGCAATTGAGTTCGAGGGTTCGAGTCACGGCCGGCGCGTTGTTCCCTTGGAAGGAACTTACTTGATTGCCTACTAGCCGCTGGTAGTGGAAGCAGCCCAATCAGGCGTCCAGAACGGGTAAATAGAGATGGTGATCGATAAAAACGCCGGGCGGAGGCAATGGCAACCACCATGATCCCAACTCCTGGGAGGACAGCAACTTGCAAGAAGAGTAAATAGAGTATGGTATCGATAAATATATAATATAGCATTATGATACACATGATAAATCTTGTAACATAATTGAATAAAATAATATAATAATATATATATATATATATATATATATATAATATATATATATATATATATATATAATATATATATATATATTATATATATTATAATATATATTATATATATATATATATATTATATATAATATATATATATAATATATATAATATATATATATTATATATTATATATATATTATATACTATATATATATATATTATATATAATTATATATTATAATATATAATTAGTATAAATATGTGAAATAAGATGGTAATAACATATTAGAATACACTAATATATGTGTTATATATTCTGCTTAGCCACGGTTAATGCTAAGTAGTGATGCTTGAGCTATAGAAATCTGACAACATTAATATAATATATCTGAGAGTGCATGTCTCCACTAGCAACATGTGTGTGGTATTGGAGCTTAGCAGGATGAATAGATACTGCGTGGATTGCCAACCCACGGACTAGGAAGCCTGGATGCACAGGAGATCTGCTCGCCACTAGCCAACCCTTATTGGCGCGTCAGGCTGGTAGGAGTATGAGGGCCTAGGCCCAGCAGCTTCTAGGCAGACATCCTGGCCCTTTGCACTCTCTGCAACTTAGAGGGGGGTGACCTGGGGAAGTATCTGGTGGCCGAGGCTCACTAGGATATGGATGCCTTGCCACCCTCATTCAGAAACATGCTGCAAATTATGGCAAGCCTAGTGAATATGACAGACGAAGCGTGTGCCCAGATCCTAGCCAGGAGGCTGGCTGTTCATGTTCATGTGAGAGCTGGCTGAATGGAGTTACTGGTGATCCTGCTGCGCCACTTCAGGCACCAACCCATCGTGAGACTTATGGGGCAAAGCCCTAGAGAAATGCACAGGCAGACAGTGGGCTCCACAGCCTGCCAACCCCCTTTATTTGGGGCAGTGTCAGCGGAGCTGGTGGAAGTGACGTTCACCTAGAGTGTCTGCCTGAGGCTTAACCTCAGGCAAGCTATCCGGGTAGGCACTTGGTACATCCGGTGGCTGCCCTCTCAGAGGTGAGAAGACTGGTAGCGGCACGATAAGTACAGGTAGGAACACCTACTACTGGTTGGGCCACAGTGATGGTCATCACCTACAGGGAGTAGTCATAGCCATCTCCAGCCAACTTCAATCCTCGGTAATTGAGGTAACACTGGTTGATGAGCGTATTATGGCATTGAGACTGAAGTATGCTCTTGGCTTCATGTCTCTTATTGCTGTGTATTCTCCTTTGAAAGGCGTTCTACACCAAACTCACACCTGTAGCAGACAATTACTCCTATCAAGTTATTTGCATTGTTCTGTGTGACTTCAATGCAGTATCCGGATGTGATTAAGCTGGCTGCAAGATGTCTGTCGGCCCTATGGCTCGGGAGCTGATCCCAGCAGCGAGAACAGCCTCTTCCAGGACTTTGCTAGGTCCCAGAGAATGAGGGTTTCTGGCTCCTGGCATCAGCACTCCAACTCACATTGCTGAACATGGTTTAGCGATATGGGTACAGGGGCCAAGGGGATCAACCATGTTCTTGTTGGCATGTCATGGAGGATCTACCAGATTTGTAGGGTTTACTGGAGTGCCAAGTTCTGTGGCACTAACCATAGGCTGGTAATGGCTACCCTATGAGTCCACTTTAAAACTCCTCGTTCCTCCAGTGGCCACTCTAGGGTGTTTCACTTGGACAGACTGAGGGAGGGGGAGTGTGCCTGTAGGTTCACCATGGCACTCTGATCGATTCACCTGAAAACCTGATGGACACAGTTGCTCTGTGGGAGTCCTTCAAGCGTGAAACACTCGAAGCGCAGGAGTCCATTGGTGTACGCCCAAGGACAAGGCAGAATTTCATCTCCCTTGAGACACTGGAGGTGAGTGAAGAGTGTCGCATGGCTCGGCTGAATGGCTGAAGTGTGGGATAGCTGCAGGCATATGTGATAACCCTGCTAAACTGCTAAAGGCTAAGGGTGAACCTATGGCATGGGGCTTGCATGCAGTCTTGACTGCCGTCTGGCAGTCTGGTTCCATTTCTCCTGACCTGATGAAGGGTGAGGTCATCCCTCTCTGGAAAGGGAAAGGGGATTGTTTGGAATGTAGCAACTACCATGGCATTACACTGCTCAGTATACCAGGCAAAGCTTTCACCCATATTCTTTTGAAATGGATCCACGACCAACTACTAAGGCACCAGAGACTGGAGCAGTCTAGATTCACTCCTGGCAAATCCATAATATACTGCTGCGAGTAATTGAGGAACGCTGTCGTGAGTTTGGTCATGGGATGCTCGGAGCAGACATCTCCCTCAAGAAGGCATTTGACTCGGTGCATCGAGAATCATTATGGGATATTCATAGACTTATGGGAATTCCAACACGGATTATTGGCTTAATTGCAAGCCTATATACCGGTACTGAAAGTGCTGTAAAGTGTGGTAGGGGGCATGTTGAACTTCTTCCCTGTTAATTCAGGGGTGAGGCAAGGCTTTGTCCTTGGACCAACACTTTTCAACACCTGCATGGACTGGATAATGGGCAGAGCTACTAGCCAAAGTCAGTGTAGAGCAACACTGGGCAATATGAAGTTTTCAGACCTTGACTTTGCTAATGTTGCTATCCTATCTGAGTCCCTGGGAACACTGGTGGTGGCTCTTGATGCATTTAGAAATGAGGCGAAGTCCTTGGGGCTAGAAGTCTCCTGGACCAAAGCCCAGATTCAGGATTTTGGGGCCCTGTTAGGGGTCCTGCTCAGTCAGTCCAAGCTTGTGGTGAGGATGTTGAGGTCACAGAGAGCCTTGCATACCTTGGTAGTATAGTCCACATCTCTGGGCTGTCAGATTAAGAAGTCAGTAGACGGATTGGTCTGGCAACAGGAGCCATGAACTTAAAAAAAGAAGATGTTGGTAACTATGCAGAAGGACCAAGCTACATGTCTTCAAGGCCTTGATACTCCCAGTTTTGCTCTATGGAAGCGAATCCTGGACGCTGTCTTAGTGCCTTGGAGTCTCATATTAATGTCTTTTGTAACAAGTTTCTTTGCTGAATCATGGAGTACAGTTGGCAAGACCATGTGTCCAACCAACGGTTGCACCGTGAGACTGACATGGGACCTGTTACTTGCATAATCCATAATCGCCAACTCAGGCTATATGGGCACCTGGCTCGTTTCTCTGTGGATGACCCTACCCACAGGTTATCTCTTTGCAAGACAATCCTGGGTGGGAAAGACCCGTGGGACGGGCTAGGAAGTCATGGCTTGGGCAACTCGACGAGGCCTGTCCCGAGGAGTTAGAGATGGGCCGAGGACTCGCCTGAAGACTCACGATGAGGAACCCTCGTGGCTGGAAGCGAAGGGTGGATGCGGCCATGCGCCCCCGTCGGTGTTAGCCCCTTGATGATATAAATATAAATAGAATATATATATATGCTAATATATATACACTAATATATGCATATATATATATATATATATATATAATAATAATATTAATATATATATATATTATATATATTATATATATATATATATATATATATATATATATATATATATATATATTATATATATATATATATATTAATATAATATATATATATAATAATATATATTTAAATGGTATGTATATTATTAAATATATAGAAATTTTAGTATATCCTAATAACTTATTCCAGCTATTTAGAACTGAGTTATAACTATAGATATCTTTCCTGAATATAACATTTTAACGCCAAACCACCAACACGCCACCACACCACCCATCATAATATAATATATTATATATATATATATATATATATATATATATATATATATATATATATATATATAATGTATATATATGATATATGTATATACATATATGTACACATGCATACGTATATACATATACATTTGCGGAATTATACATCTGTACAACCAGAAATGAAAGAACCAATAAGTGTATTAGTATCATTTTTGGAAACTACGTAAGCCATTTCATCTTTCGTTTTCTTCAATGAAGTGATAACAAAACAAGTAGTATTAGTTATCGTTGACTTTGTGGTGGGATATTCTTCAAATGCGATTTCTTGGAATTATTTGCTTCTCGAAATGGCAAGCATTTCCCCCTCCTTTCTACACAGCAAGTATCAATTGTAACTGAATATTTCTTGACACATGAAAATGCTTCACTCTTTAAACATCTTTGTAAGGCAGCTAAATCAAATAAAAATATTTGCAAAATCGCAAATACCTTTTAACTGCTTCTCGTAGTAGCGGCTAACCAAACTAATGAAGTGACTAAGTATTTTCTTTTCGGAACTAAACTGATTAAAGTAACAGAAAACATGTTAAATCACATTTTTCATTATAGAACATCTGAACGTAAAACCGCGGTATACCATCATTGTGTGTGTGTCTACGGTAATACAAAGTCTTCTTGGTGACGGGAAAAAAAAACATACATACATATATATATATATATATATATATATATATATATATATATATATATATATATATATATATATATATATGTAGGTATGTATAATTCGTTTCGGGTAATCTGAATGCCTTTTATCTTGTGCTAAAATCTGACCTGATCATAGTTTTCGCTATTATTCTCACTCCACATTCGAACAGCCTAGTGGAAAAGATACACGTTTGCTTGTTTCAACTCGAGCAACTACTAGCCTGGTGGTTCCAAAGAGGGTGAATATCAAGCCTTAGAACTTATGCCCAACAAGTGCTGTATGATACCTGGTATCTTAAAAAAAGAAAAAAGAAAATGGCCAGGTCATCTCGTGCTCTACTTTTGGAATATTGGAAGTTGTTGACACTTTATTTAGAATCATTGTTTTTTATAGTTCATTCACATTTCTCGTTCGAAATATATCATGTAGTTAGAATAAAAAAAAAGTATATATATATATATATATATATATATATATATATATATATATATATACTTTTATCAAATATATATGATATATATTTTTCAGGCTTCAGTGAATCGACTAATTGTTAGATTGCTTATTAATTTCGAAGATATTTTGACTATCGACTTATTTGTAGAAAGAAAACGATAATGGTAGGAAAAGACCAATACTAGGGGAAGCCAGACTTATAATAACAATCTATCGTTTTGCAAAACCTTGATATTATTCATTGTGGTTTTGTCACATCTTTTGCTTGGCCGCGGAATGACCTCTATGTGGTTTTGGTCACCGAACCACTTCGCAACTTGACGTGTATATTGGGCAGTTATCCTGCACGAATATAATTGTTTCTGGGCAGGGCCAAACTACTCATGTTCCAGCTGGACAAACAAGCGTTTAGACAACTTTTCACACACCGGAAAATTAGTGTTTCTATCGTAAACACATGAAGATAATGTATCGAAGCTTTGACATGGACTGACAAATACAAGGACAATATAAATTGCATGTGTGTCAGATAAAAGTAGAGAGCGAGATTAAATTCTGTTTTGTGATAATGAGCAAGATTTTTCTTTCAAGATATCAGATATCTTGCAGCACGTGTATGGGGAATAAGCTTTTAGAAAGAAGTTGCTCGAGTAGAAACGTATTTTCTCGCTCAACTGATTTAATGCGGCTCCTCGGAGAAACTCCACGACTTAGGGAATAATAATAAAAACTATAATCAGAATAATCGAAAGAATTATACATATTGTTGCGTTACTAATCGCCAAATATTGACTCGTATTTCTATAGACACACACACACACACACCACACACACACACACACACACACACACACACACACACACACACACACACACACACACACACACACACACACACACACACACACACACACACACACACACACACACACACACACACACACACACGCGCAGGCAGTGATAAATTATGTACATTTTAACCCTACTGCGGGTTTTATATTCAGTTAATGTTCTATAATGGAAAATATAATGTAGCATGTTTTTTGTTTATTGAATCGGTGTTTTAGTGTCTGGTTCTGGCGAAACACTCATTTCTTTAGTTCGATTAGCCGCTACTAGATGGTGCAGCTACGAGAACCATTTACGGAAGCATCGGCGATTTTTAATATTTTTATTTGATATCTATGTATTTGATACAAAGATATTTAAAGAATGAAGCGTTTTCAAGTTTCAAGAAATATGCAATGCTGCCTCACCTAAGAAAACGAAAGATGAAATGGCTTACTTCGTTTCCAAAAATAGATACTAATACACTTGTTGGTCATTTATATTCTACCAATCACACTCTTCGTTACAAGCAGCCTAGGGTTTTCGTTTCCTTCATAAAAATGCCATTTACACTATGTTTACATCGAAGTGGCTGCCAGATGTGCAAAAGTGGGATCCAGCAAGTTTACTGAAATATAACTTCGCAATTGTGCAAAACCCATTTATAAAATTTATTCATATATATAGCATATATACATCTTATATATATATATATATATATATATATATATATATATATATATATATATATATGTATATATACATATGTATATGTGTATATATATTAGTATATATATGATTATATATACATATATCTTTCTACGTATATATTAGTAAATATATATATATATATATATATATAATATATATATATATATACATATATATACATAATTATATGTATACACATATATGTGTATATATATAATCATATACGCACAGACATGTATATATATTAATACACACGTACATGTCACTCTCTCTTTCCTTCTCTCCGTCTCCGTCCCTGTCTGTGTCTCCGTCTTTGCCTCTGTCTGTCTTTCTATGTCTGTGTGTTTATCTGTCTCTCTCTGTATAACTACCCCTTTGTCTATCTACTTGTTTTCTCTCTCTCTCTCGTTCTCTTGCAATTATTCTCTTCCTTCTGTTTTCCATCTAAAAAAAAGGAAGAAAATCCTTTCATTCCCCTCTGTGTGTCTTTCTCTCTCTCTCTTTGCGGGCGAGAAAGAGAATGAGGAATTATCTTGTTCGTGTGCTTTTCTCTTTTCTTCACTCTTGCAATTCCTCAACATATTATCTTATTTCTGCGTATCTTTCAGCCTTGTCTGTGATGTTTTTTCTTATCTTTTCTTTTTGCCCCTTCGAGAAAATAGAACATATCCTTTTTTTCCCCCCGAGAGTAATATCGTCTTATTCGTGATGCTCCAAGACAGCTGATCATCACGTTCTTAGATCATTGCTCATGTTCTTCTTGCATGTGACAGCTGGGAGGACATCTTCACCTCACGTCGTCCCTGCCCCCCCTCCCTGCCGCCCCTCCCTGCCCCCCCTCCCTGCCTCCCTGCCCCCCTCCCTCCGTCCCTGCCCCTCCTCCCCCCCCCCACCACTAGACGTCCCAGGCTCAAGGTTTTCTTGGTCTTTCTAGGAACGCCGTTGCTCAACGGCGATCGCTGCGATGGATCTCCGGGTCACTGCGCGTTCAGCTGCGTTTTTACGCTACAGGCATACAGGCAAATGTCTGTAAACACACACACACACGTGCATGTAGTGTGTGTGTGTGTGTGTGTGTGTGTGTGTGTGTGTGTGTGTGTGTGTGTGTGTATGTGTGTGTGTGTGTGTGTGTGTGTGTACGTGTGTGTAACACACGCACATACGCACGTGTAAACACACATACGCACGTGCAAACACACATACGCACGTGCGTGTACACGCAGACACACACATACATACATACATACATACATACATACATACATACATAAATATGCGCGCGCGCGCAAACACAAAAAAGCCTATACAATTATATACGGCCAGACATGTACATGCATTCGGGTAGATAATTTGTCTTCCAGGAGTTTATAATATGAGCGTCTTTGTCAAACTGAAGTTAGAGGCGCAATCTCAAGCTAATTCAGCGTATACGATATGTTTAGTGTCAATGCAAGGATTTCCTATGATTTATACGCCAAGGGCTTTCATCCGCGCCGTGCAAGTCATGTGCCGGCCGCCAGGGTCGCTGAGAGGGGCGAAGGCAGCAGCGGGAGACTCTTGACCACGGTGACTCACCTCCGGGTATTATTTCCCCATATATATTCCCTCCCTCCTCGTGTCACCCTTGACAATCCTCAAACCCTCACTCCATCTCTGTTAACTCCCTTGCGCTCTCCTCCTTGGGACTTTATTGGGCCTTGGGTTATTTTAGTGCTTTCCCTCTTGTGTAATACAGGCGCGTGCTTTTCCTGTGTCGCCTGGGGAGCATTTTACTAAACTGGTTTATTTTCTGAGCAATGGTATTTGATGTTTGTCACTTCCAGGTTATTTCATTACCTAAAACGACTAAACCCACCATGTTTAATATTTCACTCAAACGAGTAGAACCTTCCCTCTGCCTCTCCACTCTCGTTCCCAGAAGACTACCAATATTGAACATCCTGTGACCACAATCCATCCACTGGTGCTCAGCTCGTACTGTCCCCATAGCTCCTCCTTGAGCTCCCCCCTCCGCCCTCCCTCTACCCACCCGCCCATTTCGCCCTCCAGTGGCCTCGCACCCTGGTGACTGATGTCCGCGGCCGCCGCCTTCACTAAATCCCTCAACGGAGCCAAAATTACCCGCTCGGTGTGGTCACAAGGCAAATATTTCCCTGGCCACAATAACTAGTGCCACAGAGCGCGGCCCTGCTGGAGCCACGGGGGGTCGGGCGGCGCGGACGGCGTTTTGTTCTTACTGCGTGGAAATTTTCGTACCGCCAGAGGAAAGATGGCGACAACAGCCGTCATTAATCCAAGTTTGTGGCCGCAAGGTAAACATTTCGCGAGGCGGAGGCCTGGAGGGGGAGGAAGGAGGAAGAGGCGGGGGGTAGGGGGAGAGGGGAGTTATGGAGAGCGGGGGAAGGGAGGCCGGGGAAGGCAGGGGTGTCGCGCCGCAGTTGTGTATAGGACCGAAGGGTTTACGGGGGAGTGTATGCGTCGCCACAGAGCGAAATGAAAAAGAGACAAATTCATGGCTGATTTATTCCTTTATTCATTCATTTACTGACTATCTGACTTGCTTGCTTACCCACTTTTTATTCATTCTATTTTTAATTATTGTTACACTGCAGTCTTCCTCCAACTACGACACTTTACTCCCAAATGAA
>NC_051391.1:19956614-19957920 GCF_015228065.2 Penaeus monodon | reverse complement strand
TTTCTCTCCGTCTTCTTTCTTCTCTCTCTCTTCTTCTTTCTCTTCATCCATCTCTCTCTCTTCTCCTCTCTTTCTTCTATTCTCTCTACCCTCTCTTTCTCTATTCTCTCTCTCTCTCTCCTTCTCTCTCTTCTCATCTCTCTCTCTCTCTTCTCTCTCTCTCTCTCTCTCTCTCTCTCTCTCTCTCTCTCTCTCTCTCTCACTCTTAGTGTCATTATGTTATTTTCGTTTTCCTTCTTTTGCCTTTTCATTCTCTCTGTCTCGTCGTTCCATCATTGTTTCTTTCACTTTATCCTACTTTGGTTTTTCATTTTGTGATTCATCTTTCATCCCTTCTCTCCCTTTTGTTTCGCTCCGACGATTATTCTTCCGTTTTGTTTGGCTCCATTATTCTGCCGCCTCATTCTCGCTCTTATCTTCATTTCGCTCCCACTTCTTCGCCTGTTCTAAGCCCATCCACGTTGTTCTTGATCTCTTTCCCTGGCTATCAGCTTCTTTCTCTTATCATCCAAGCACTTTTTCCATCCACCGCCATCCTATTTCACTCATTCCCTTGTCATTCCTTTTCGTTCCTCTGGTTATCCTTTTCCCGTCTTTTTTTCTTCTCTGTATTCTTTCAGTGTTTTACTATTTCTCCTTATTCCTTCCTTTCTTCTCTCTTTCTCTCCTTCTTTCCCTTTGTCTTGTTCATTTGCTTTTCTTTTTTTCTCTTCCTTTGCTCTTTGCTGTTCTTTCTTCCTTTGTTTCCTTTCACAACCTCCTTTCCCCTTCCTCCTTCCCTCCTCCGCCTCCCTCTCCTCCTCTCTGCTGTCCGCCTTTCCCTATCTCCCCCAGTTCCCATCTCTTACTCCCTCCCTCCTCCCCCCTCCCGCCCTCCCCACTGCCCTTCTTCCTCCCTCCTTCCTCTCAAAGACTTGAAACTATCGGGCTCCTCCGGGCGAGGTCGTAATGGCGCTCAAGTGCCCGCGGATTTACAGGCTTCATCTCCGACAGCACGTCCATCAGGGTGCTTCATGGCGATAAGCTCGGGGAGGGCGGGGCGGGGGGAGGGAGGGGGGGACGTAGCGGAGGGGCGGGCGTAGGGGAGAGGAAGGAGATGGGGTAGAGAGACATACGGGAGATAGGGGAGAGGAGGAAGTAGGGGAGCCTTGGGATAGGGAGGCAGGGAAGGGAGGAAAGGATAAGAAGAGGGGAAAGGGAAGAAGGGTTGGGCGGAGGGGGAGGTAGATGGTGCGTGAGTGCGGAAGAGGGAGAGATAGGGGGATAAGAACAGGGGGAAGGTGAGGAGGAATAGAGAGAGATAGAA